>NC_061064.1:7099103-7288372 GCF_021917145.1 Hypomesus transpacificus | reverse complement strand
GGGGTGGAAGGTCAGAGGCCTTACCTCTTGTTGATGGGCTTCTCGTCCTTCTCGTAGGGCTTGACGAACCACCTGCCGATGCGCACAAAGCCGCGGTTCATCAGGCAGCGCTCCAGCAGGCTGTGGATGGCCTTGAACAGGAGCGTGCGACACTCGTACGACAGGCCGCTCTCCCACACCCCGTCCTCCTCAGCTGGGAGAGAGAGAGAGAAGCAAAGATGAAGTTAGAACGAGATGAGAACAATCTCAAAAATCTGAAACAACAACCCTGCTGCTCCTTCACAGGCTTTGGTTATTTTGGAGCGTCTGCATGCGAGACCAAGACTCCTGCTTCCGTTCACACTCATCAGAACGGCTTCTGAACCAATTGAGAGACTGCTCTAGAACGTCTGGTAAAGGGGAAGGAATATTCCGGAGCCGGGGCCCCCCTGCTGAGAGAGCTCTAAAACAGCAGCTCAAGTCGGCGCACACAGAGAGCACACAGAGTGCACACAGAGAGCACACAGTCAATCCACCGACCCCATCTCCCCCACGCAACACAGAGAACACAAGATCACTCCCAGTCACACGTCAACGTATGAAATTCAGCTTGCTAATGAGGCATCACAGATCACCGTTTGGTGGGCTGTGGATCTGAAGAGGTACTGCTAAATGTGACCTATGCAGTCAAAGAAGACTATTACCTTTCCCAAATCTCACACAGACTGACATCGGCTCGTGAGTTGAGCAACGGATCTAATTGGTCTTTAGTTTATCATTCATCATGACACGTAGAACAGATTAGACCGAGCTTGAAACAGCAACAGAACACTTGCCAATTTCTAAGGTGAGAAGCCTGTCACACAATACTCGGTTGCAACCGGCGAGATAGCTGTCTCTACGACGTGGAAACATGGTGTTCAACTCACAGAGCCTGGCTTGTTTCCCTCCATACGGTGTTATTAAAGTCTTGACTGTTTGATTATCTGGTCATTTCTTACGGTTTGACGAACGGTTGCGAGTTGCTGTTTGGAGTTGTGCATCGCGGAGGTTTCTGCGTGGTCCGTATACATTCCAGCTCCGGAGGATGAAAAACTCCCAGACATCGCCAACAGTTCCCCTTTGATTTCTCGCCGGCCATCCCTCAAACTCTTAAATGAAAGGATCCCCGTTGTGTTCTACAAGGGGATAAGCCCCTGCTTCGGGTCCCATCTGCAGCAGGACAGACCAACGCTGTGTGTGGATCGGTTTTCAAACGAGCCGGAGGAAGCACCTAAAAGGGGTTCCCTGACTGGATGCCAGCACAGATGTGTTAAGAAGCTGATTCTTATCAGCAGGGGCACATTCAGATGAGGGAAGTGTTTGTGTGTGGCCTGGCCTGGCCTGTCCCAAGCCCTCCAGCCAGCACAACTCTGGCTCCCGGGGAACAGAACAGAAACAAACTAAATAGACAGTGAAACTTTTTTTTGGGGGGGGGGGGGGGGGGGGGGGGCGTTTCCTGACATGCAAAAGAGAGCCTTATCTTTGAGGACTCCGGGAGAGCAGATGTTAACTGCTTGCCCGGGGTGGGGGGGGGGTGGTGGTGAGGGGGGTCAGGAAGAACTGCTACAGTGTTTCTTTCACTTTATGCTTTGACAAACCACAGCGCATGTCGTTAATAGATTCAGCGGCCATCTCCAGGCTACTGCCTGAGGTTAGAGGCCGGGTGGCCTCCTGGCTTGCTGGAGGCAGGACCAAGCCTCCGGGCCCCAGCCTTCAGCCTCTACACCAGCCCCGTAATACCCAGGGTTCGTTCCTGGATCACGTTCTGCTGTGGCCTGGATGCGCCGCTAATCTCATTAACAGCCGCTGCTCACATCTTGGAGCACTTAAGGTCCTTTCAAACGTGTCCCCAGCAAACACGTCCCTGCGTGCGGCCTGCAAACACACGGGGAGGAGGAGGAGGATGGGGTCCAGGCATGACCCACCACGTGTAGAACCGTAGTTAAGGAGACACCGTTGGGCAATTCCACCAGGCCGGGGAGCACAGGGTAAAAAACGCAGGTAAATGAAAATGTATTGACTCGGAGGAGGGGAAAGGGGGGTGGGCTGCCTTCGCAGGATGCCGAGGTGAAAACCCACGGGCAGAGATGATTACAACGCTATCAAAAGAGGAAATTAAAGCGCCGCCCTGCGCGGAGAGGACTGAGGAGCCTGTTTAAGGGAAGCTCATATATTTTTCATGGGTTTAAGTAGAGGGCCAGCTGCATTTCATAGTTGCACGTGTAAACAACCGCCTGAGAAACGTACAAAATGACATTCTAACCCTTTTGGCCCAGGGCAAAGCACCCTTCCACCCGTCAACACACACACACACACCTCTCTCCAGGCACCCTGCTGAGAGTATGACCTTGTTCTTCTGACTCAAACCCCTCCCCACCGCTCTCTCTCTCTCTCTCTCTCTCTCTCTCTCCAACCCATCTAACAGAAAAATCTCCCATTCCTTAGCCCCACACCCCCATCCAACCCACTTAAAGCAACCCTTCTTTCAAATCCTTCTCTGGACACCGCTAGTAAGCCTCCCCAAACTATTTCATCTGCGGCCCGACGGAAAAACAAGCCGAATCCGGTTTGTGTTCGGGGGAGTTCTCGAGGAAAGTGTCGAGTTCTCGAAGGAATATGGAGAACCTCGACCGTCTCAGACCAGGACAAACGTGGGCCGTGAGCTGGTGTGTTTCCAGAGAGGCTGTGGAGGGGCTGGGGTTAAGGCCAGAGACTCTTGTTCTATTTGCGAGGAGGGATTTAACATGGAGGCCGGCCCCTGCTGCCCGGGCCCTTACATGGTCGTCCAGAGAGCAGGAGGTCAGAACTACTAGAAAGCCATCCATGCTAAACCCCCCCATCCCCCCCACCCCCCAACACCATGGTCAGATTAACAGAAGGAGGGTGGGGGAGGGAAGGAATACAAACTTGAAGATTCATCCAAACAACCGAGCCAAGCAGAGGATAGACAGATCCCTCCAGTGTCTGCTAACACATGTGGCCCAAGGTTAGAGAACGTAGGAGGGGGAACCTACAACACCACAGCATTGGTCACCTTGCATTCCTTCACTCGATCCACAATTCGGAGATATTCCAGTTTTTTTTTACAGAGCCTTTTTGTAAATAGAGTATAAACATGTTTTCACTTGACAAGCTAAACCTAGAGGACTGGTCATCCTGATACGCATCTGCTGCGCTCTGTAAAGATGGCCTCCGCCTCGTCCTCGAGCGCATGGCAGCGTCTGGTTTGCATCAAGCATTCCTAACGGCTTCCTCACATGGAGTGCGTGGCTGTAAACACAACAGGCGGGGGGAACAATATGGAGAACTCGAGACAAAACCCCAAAACGTTTCGACCCGGTATCAACCAGGGCCGCAACCTGGGCACATGTGAGGGCAGGGGGCGGGGCCATGTGAGGACAGGGGGCGGGCCATGTCAGGGCATGTGAGGAAAGGGGGTGGGGCCATGTCAGGGGGCGGGGCTGAGAGATGTGTAGGGTCAAGGGGGAGACACAAGGGGATACGCCGCCGGCGGCGCTATTACAGGAAACGCGTTGAATGGACTTCTCGACAAGACCCGCTTGGGTGGAAAGGGTGCAACCTGTTCCTTCTCCCCCTACATGGAGTGTGTTACATGCTCGAGTTCCCACAGTCCTGAAAAAGACCATTAGGGGCATTCTTATGTGACAAAGACAGGAACAAAAGAAAGGCCTGTCTCCATTTCACTCCCGCTACAATTATACGCTGACTGAATAGTGAGTGCTTATGACATTCCTTCAAATGAAACCGCTCACTTGAAAAGCACGCAAGCGATAGAGAGGGTGGGGGGGGGGGGGGGGTCAGTGTTCCTCCGCTCTTTGGGGCGGAGGAAGTGTAAGTGTTTGAAAATCGCTCTCTTTCCCCCCCCCGTCGGAGATCCGTGAAACAGGCTTATCAAAACAGGAATAAGTCTCAAATCAACAGCTAATAAGCCAGCCGCCTGGCCCTTTTACGCTGCGACTCCGTAATTCCCCCGGCTGTTAATTGGCTTGGGTGTGAGGGCTAGTTAGCGCGCCGCGGAGGCCAGCTCTGGAGGAGCCGGCCCCCGTGCCGACGGGCCGATTTATGGACTCGGCTGACGGCTCTGACACTTTCATGTCCACCCTCCCATGTGGCGGTCCCAAATGAGCTGACCTTTAACACATCTTACACCAGGCCAACAGGCTTTACAGAGCAGGCTCTGCAACCGGCAGCTAACACACACACACGCACGCAGTCACCCGCACAAACCTCTCACACGACAACGTGTATAAGCTCCCACCTAGAGGGGTGGTTACACAGCTCAGAACCAACCAAAGACCGACACACACACACCCACAGGTTCCATGGGCCGTTGCCGGCGTGTTTGTGGGTGTTGAAGAGGAGGAGGTCTGGGAGGGTGGAGGAGGTCTGAGGGGATGGAGGAGGTCTGAGGGGATGGAGGAGGTCTGGGGGGATGGAGGAGGTCTGGGGGGATGGAGGAGGACTGAGGGGATGGAGGAGGTCTGGGGGCATGGAGGAGGTCTGGGGGGATGGAGGAGGTCTGAGGGGATGGAGGTAGTCTGGGAGGGTGGAGGAGGACTGAGGGGATGGAGGAGGTCTGAGGGGATGGAGGAGGTCTGGGAGGGTGGAGGAGGTCTGAGGGGATGGAGGAGGTCTGAGGGGATGGAGGAGGTCTGAGGGGAGGGGATGGAGGAGGCAGGGTTAGGGAGGTGCTCCCTCCAGCCACAGGTCTCTGTGCACGAGCAATTAGAGAGGCAGCCGGTCATTAAACAGCAAGATTAATGTCTTGTGATCCACAAGGCTCCGGGGGGCTCTGCAGGGCTACGCAGGGCTTTTCCTCACCGCTGGCTCTCTCTCTCTCGTCTCTCTCCTCTCTCTCTCGTCTCTCTTCTCTCTCTCCTTTCTCCTTCCCTCTCCCCATCTCAGAGCACAGTGAGCACCACTGGTGCACCGCAAAGTCTCCATTACTAATTAATGAATATTTCCTGAGAGAGAGAGAGAGAGATGGAGAGCGAGAGAGAGATGGAGAGTGAGAGAGAGAGAGACGGAGGGTAAGAGAGAGAGCGAGAGAGTCAGCGCCCAGAGTGCAGGCTGCACGCATGGCCGCGTCCCCTGTGCCAGGCAGCCAATGGAGATCCATCAGAGAGCAGAGGGGTGGGGGTCAGAGGCAGGAGATAAGCCCTGGAAAATGGATCCCAGAGCACAAAAGGCATCATACAACCTCCTGCCCCCCCCCCCCCTCCCCCCCACACCAGTGGATGTGATTTATCTATTCATCAGTCTTGGGGTTTCACGGCCGACACTTAAAACTGACTCCAACTGGAGCACTTACAATGCTGTGCCGGGGCTAACAGGGCATATCGTTCTCCAATTATCTTAGATACACATCAACACCCACCATGCAACCACAGGCAGCTGAAGTGAAGTTTAAACAACCTCCGGTGACTCACCATCTCCAGAAGGCGTCACAGTCAAACGGCACGGGGAAGAAAATACTGTTCGGATGCTTACTGGGAAGAAATGAAAACGAGACAGGCCAAACAGAATTCTTCTTCTTCTCTCCCTCTCTCTCTCTCTCTCTCTCTCTCTCTCTCTCTCTCTCTCTCTCTCTCTCTCTCTCTCTCTCTGTCTGTCTCTCTCTCTCTCTGTCTCTCTCTCTATATATATATCTCTCTCTCTCTCTCTCTCTCGGGGTCTGTCTGTCTCTCTCTCTCTCTGTCTCTCTCTGTCTCTCTCTGTCTCTCTCTCTGTCTCTCTCTCTCTCTCTCTCTCTTTCTCTCTCTCTCTCTCTCTCTCTCTCGGGGTCTGTCTGTTTCTCTCTGTATGTCTCTCTCTCGCTCTTTAGCGACGTGAGCGACACTCTACCTTGGCCGTTCTTACTATCAGTGCGTGGAGACAGGGACCGGCCTTATCATGTGACGCCACACGTCACGGCGGCCCGGGATAAGAGCTTGGGAGCCGCTCTGGGGAAGGCGGAAAGAGCAGTTTTCGAAAACCAGTTCCTCTTGTCAACACTTAGCCCGGAGGATCAGCCTTGAGAGCCACTCAGAGACAAGAGAGCTGTGAAAACAGTGTGTGCTCCGCCTCCTCCTCCGTCATGCAGGGCGCACACACACACACACCTTTCCATTTTTTTTCCCATTAAAAGCCAAACTCTCCCTTTCAATACTGCCATCTTCATAACTCGGACAAAGGCCAGAGGAAAATAGGCCTGCATAAATTGTTGGGATGTTTGCTTCTAACGGGGGAGGGGGGGTGGAGGGGGGGGGGGGGGAAGCTATCCTGATGGGATCCTGCTGATGCCTGGCGAGCACACAGAGGTGGACTAGGTTCACCGTGATTCAGATGCTGGTCGTTTTGGAACTGAGAGCTGCGCCTGACGGGGTTGGGGGGGGGGAGGGGGATAGGGGGGGTGCAAAGCGCGCCAGTTTGGATCCCACGTCAGGGTCCTCTCTGAGTCGCCGAGCGGGCGGGGGGGGAACACCCTCAGGAGTCAGGTCGGCCAGCGAGGACGGGCGACAACAGAAGCATTCCTGCGTCCCCTCGAATGGAGGCTGGGTGGCCAGAACCCCCCCCCCCCCCCAAACAATACTGTTGATGTTGCGCTCGGGCAGGAGGGATGTTTGGAGCGCGGCCCCTCCCTCTCTCCCTCCCTCGCTCGCTGCGCTCCTCGGTGGATCCCGTGGGGTCTGACCCAACACGCAGTAATGAATGGATCTGTGTGCTGCTCAGTTTCTCCAGTCCCCCGGGAGGGGAGGGAACACGGTGGAGATGACTGGGCTGATAGCACATCCTGGTCTACAGACGACTCTCTCCCCCCTTCACCACCCCCCTTTCCTCCTCCTCTCCCTTTTAACCTCAGCCCAGCCTAGGACCTTAGCCCCCCCCCCCCTTCCTCTCTCCCTCCCTCCCTCTCAACCAGGGCCCTGCTTGGTCCCAGCGGTGTGATGGGGGACTGTGTGCACACGGTGGCAGCGATGGGTAAACAGACAAATGAGGGCTCGCGTCTGACGTGAACGTTTCATTTCCGCCTCGCCTACTGGGGGAGAGCTGGACGCCTGGGAGCGGGAGGAGAGCGTCGCGCGCTGATTGGGCCCTCGGGTCTCCGGGGGCCGGCGTGGAGAGGGAGCGCGAGCAGGTAGGACTGCTTCCTCTCCACGGGGGCGAAAGGCAGAATGACAACAAACGACAGAGAGGGATGGAGGGAGAAAGGGAGGCAACAGCAGTCCCCCCCCTCCCTGGCAGAGCGGGGCGGCAGGGGAGGGGGGGGGGGGAGCGTGAGTGGCATGGCCAGGAACCAGCTGAACTGGCCGAAGCAATTACCCTCACGAACAGACCTCCATTCCTCATTTCTGGGCTAAAAAGATCAGTGGTTCTTTGAGGAAGGCAACTACTTAGCTCCAGATCTGAGCCCCAGCTCTGAAGGCTGCCCCTGGATAGTGGAAAGGGAGAGACAGAGACAGACACAGAGAGAGAGAGAGAGAGAGAGAGAGAGAGAGAGAGAGAGAGAGAGAGAGAGAGAGAGGGGGGGGGGGGGGAAGGGGGCGAGACCCCGCCAGCTTTGGGGGCAGGAGAAGATGATGAAGGAGGGGGGGAGGGGGGGGGGAGAGCGAGAGCGATCATTTGCATAAGAATACCATTCCTGTGCTGTACTGACCAGGGGGGGGAGACACTGGTTTAATTTAGCTATCGCGTTCACTTGCTCCGGAATAATTTTTGGCGCATGGCCGGAGGAAGATTAGAATTGCTTTTCTCTCTGGAGTCGTGTTGGAGAACAGGGGGAGAGAGAGCGTGCCAGCGAAGGAGGACAGGGGCTGATCCCAGGCCCTGTCCCCCACTGCCCTCTCTCTCAGCGCTGCTTGAATGGTGATTAAGTATCAGGCGTTCAAATCTCCCTCAACCCCCCACCCCACCCTTCCCTCCCTCTCCTTCACCTCTTTCTTTTCCCACCGCTCTATCCTTCCGTCTCCCTCGGAGAGAAGGGATTACTGGCACTCTGGTTTGACGGAAACGCCACTTGCTTGGAACGAGCCGTCTTTTCACAGGCTGCTGATCTAGCGAGCGGACGGCGGCCCGCGCGAGGAGGGGGGGCGGAGGCGCCTCGCGCTTGCCACCAACGCCGCGACAAAATCGTTTTTTTTTTTTTAAGCGTTTGCGCCTCTCTACCGAGCGCCGACGCCGCCGGAGGTGAGAAGGGCCGACGCGGGCGGTTAGACTGACGACGTCCGTGACCTTCCACCCTGACCCGTCTCACCACCGCCACTTCCTGTCCCCCGCTTCACACCCCCCCGCCCGCACGCCATCAAGATCCCTCAGAGCCCACAGCCTGTCAGTCATCATCCTGGATATGGGACGGGGCCATCCCAGTGGTGCAGAAAACACACACGCCTCAGGCTACCACAACACTGTGCTGTCAGAGAGGCCAGGGAGGGGGGGGGGGGGGGACACACAGACACACACACACACAGGTTCACACCTCAGGCTGGTGATGTAGGGGTCACAACCTCTGTGTGTTCCCAGGGCTCACAGCTTCCCCATCACACCAGGATGATAAGAAGGGAGGGGGAGAGATCAGTCAAGGAAGGCTGACATGCTGCTCCTGGCTTACAGGAGCAAGCGGGGGGGGGGGGGGGGGATCCAAAACAGGAAAACACGAGCGATGACGTCACCAACCAGCTGGGAGCCATTCACACCACGAGAGGAAGCCCTGACATCCACACACACACCACACACACACGCGTGCGTGTACGCACATCCACGAGCAAACCTTTTCAAGATTAGCTGACCATCTGGGGAAGTGTGTGGTCTAAACATGGCGTGGCTCCTCGGATGCTTCCAGAGCACGGACTCCACCCAGACGTCCACAGCGCGTATCCCTGCTCCTCCACATCATGGAGTCCCACGTGATGCAGACCTGGATCCAGCCATGTGGCCAGGCCAGGCCGTGCTGCAGGTTAATCCAGCCTGGCCCTGCAGGCTGTCACCTGGCCCTGCGCTCGGCTTCCAGCCCACAGGGTGTTGTTATGAAGGAGGGGTGGCGGGGCGGAGGGCTGGCTGGCTGGCTGAGGCGAGAGACTGGGAGTTCAATCTCGCCACCAGAGCGCATGAATAAAGATGGCCTCTGTCCATCAGCCGCCGCTGGGGAAGACGAAGGGTGAGGAGAGGAGGGAGGCCAGTCCTCCATGATGCCTTTCTGCACCGGCGCTCCGGCATGTTCCATCTTCCACACCGCTCCCTCCCCTCCTCCTCCTCTCCCCCTCCGTCTTCTCCCTCCCCTTCCTCCTCCTCTCCCTCCTCCTCCTCTCCCTCCTCCTCCATCTCTCCCTCCTCCTCATCTCCCGACTGGGATGATGCAGCTTTCTTGTTCTGCCTCGGCCGACACAAAGTCGCGGGGCGCTGGAGGGCGGGAGCCTTTTAGATGCAGTGATAAGACTGGCACAGGAGCACACACACACGCGTGCAGGCACACAAGCAACAAGACAAGAATACCTGAGTCTTTCAAGCTGCAGCCAGCCAGCCAGCCAGCCAGACAAACACAACTCAGCAGATAAAAGAAGACAGACCAGACTGACTGCAGGAGTTCACCTGTTGGTGTTGCCGCCAAGGTTTGTCTCCCAGCTACAGAGCATGACGGACTGTGTGTGCGTGCGTGCGTGCGTGTGTGTGTGTAGGGAGGAGAGGGGCCACAAATGAAGGCCTATCAGGTTACCCAGCCTTTAACACCTCCTAAGCTCTCACTTACAGGGAATGGATATCCCCGGCTCTCGGTGCGTCAGACCTGACAATCAAGCTCCGGACCGTGGAATATTTCTGGTGATTATACCTCAGGCAGACCTGTCAGGAACCGGCGCCGGCACAGGGGGGCTCCTCTTCACCACCCGTACCTCCCCCACACTCCTTCATTATCGTTGTAAAATCACCACCGGTCGGCACGGTTCTACGACCTCGAGTGTACGGATTAGAAGGAGCTCCGAGAGGCGAAGGAAATCACGCTCTCGTTGGCTTTGTTTCCGTGTCGTCCCCCCCGCCCCAACCACTCGTTCAACGTCGGCGCGAAAAAGAAAAACAAACTCCCCCGCCCCCTTCTTACCTGCGAGCTCGTGGTGGATGAGGTCGGCGAAGTTGGGATCGTCGCCCCACCAGAAGAGCCAGAGCTCGCGGCGGCCCGGCCGCTGGCTCCGCCGCCACACGCTCAGCACGTCGCCCTTCAGGCAGCGGCTGAAGCTGCACAGGATGGGGTCCTCCTCCGTCACCGGGAACAGGATGGGCGCCGACGTGGGCCCCTGCCACACGAAGCGCTTCCATTTGATCCCCGTCAGGTCAGCCTGGAGGACGGAGGGGGGGGGGGGGGGGGGGAGAGGGGCTGTGTTAGCATGTGGGAGGGAGTGTGTGTGTGTGGGGGGGAGAGTGCTCCAGGAGCCACTCAGCTGCCGTGGGTAAACAGCGTTTAAAGAACAGGCATTAATCCTCTTTTATGGAGCGCCTTTGCGAGGGAACACTTATGACAAGGGGCCACAGAGGCGGGAAGAAGTAGCCCAGAGAGCCAGCTACACCGCAGAGAAAGAGACAGAGGGAGGGCATGAGAGAGGGAGAGAGCGAACATGAGAGAGAGAGAGAGAGAGCACGAGAAAGGGAGGGAGAGAGACACACACAGCATAAGGGAGAGAGAGAGAGAGAACGAGAGAGAAGAAGAGAGAGAGAGGATTACTAAGAGGAGTACCAGAAGAACAGGCAGCCTAAGATAATCAGTACACACGCGGCGCGACGTGACGCTGACAGCCAGAAAGACCTCCGCAGTTTGTTCGTTTTTTACAAAAACATTGTTGTTTTTTACAAAATCGTGGAATCAATTTCGGCATAAAAAAACGCTGTTCTAGCCTCAGAAGAAGAAAAAAAAACGACTAATGCTTAAACGAGGGTTTGGCCATTGTAATCCTTTTTAATAACAAGTGCTTTGGGTGCTGTGGCTTTTATGGGGGGGGACAAAACATGAGACCCTTTAACAGGCCATAAATCACCAGCATGGTTATTACGTGTAAAAGGAGAAACACTCAGCTCTACCGCTACCAGCAGTCAGACAGACAAACAGCCAGCCAGCCAGCGACATTCACCTGACACATTAGCACCATTACAGCAAAACAACAGCATCCCCGCAGTCGCCACAGCAAAACACGGGCACCACGTGGCGTGCGCCCTCCGACCGCGCTCGCCTTGCCCCCCTCTCTATCTAATCAGGCTGCAGACATGTTCCCTCGTCGGCCCGTTGGCCGACTGGGACCGCGCCGAACCTTATCTCGCCGCGAGGGCCTCTCTGCTTTGCGGCTGGGAGACTGTTTGCCAGCTGACAAACTTTCCCTTTTTTGGGGGGCAAAAGTAGCCAATTAACCTATTCCATTCGTGGGGTAAAACTGAATCAACTGATCAATTTCCGACGGTCTGAGCATGAGCAAGCGATAAACTATGGTTTTCGGTGCGCTACTGGAGCGGTGGTCTTTAGGCTCAGGGGGATAAGCCGTGAGATTTGTGGTGGGGTTGTGTGGGGGGAGGAGGGGGGGAGCGGGGTGGGGGGAGGAATTGTCAAAACAAAACTCTCTGCGGTGTCAACTGGAGCAGAGCTGGATCACAACAAGTTATCCAGTCTGTAAGGGTGAGGTCCCAGGAGGGGGGGGGGCGGGGGGCTTGAACTGGAACTCGGTTTGAAATGTGTAAAAAAACACGACCCAGGCAGATCTCCTCCTCATAGTGATCTGGAGAGCAGCGCTCCCCTGGTTTTCACTTGGTTACGAAACAATCAATCCCGCCCGGAAAACAACTTTATTCCACATGGCCCTCTTATTCAGCACTCGCACTTGTTTCTCCATCCAACACCAACAATGACTGGCAATGCGAGCCAAGAGCCTGAGAGCCACTCACATCACTGTCACGTTATCATGAATTATCAATTCATCAAGCTGCACGATATGCAATATCTCCTAGCAGGAATCCCCCCCAAGGGCACTCGCACACAAGGCTGGGCCGAAAAACGCAAGTCTCGGTTCGTCCACTTCCCGGCACACATACGTTTGGCGCCAGGAGTGCATGCTATAATTAGGCTACTGTGACTATCTCCTCATCTCCCTGCAGCCTGGTGGTGGTGGTGGTGGTGGTGGAAGACACTCCTCTGGTACCTGCACCTTGCAAGGAAACATCTGTTCACACAATGAGTGGAGTGAAACCAGACAGGAGAGCGAGAAAGCTCCCGTTTCAGAAGGGGCCTTGGGTCGCACACGGCAACTTTATACACATAAAAGGTATTTAAGAGGATCCCTTTATCGTAGCCACGATGTATTTCCAAACGATTGTGACATTTTCACTGGTCTATGTGGCCGTTCACGGTTCGAATAGCCCTCATTCCCTGTCAAAGATCAAATCGGGGGCTGTCAATCCATAGCTGGTCTCAGCAAGCACTAAGTGGCAATCTTCACGAGGCAGATTGCTCTATCAAAAGGTATCAATCTGTCTCCTCACAATACTACTCTCCATAGATACATTAATGCTGTGCAAGTGTATGCTGAAGAAACCCCTTCTATCAACTAGAAACTGTGATGTGTGTGCCTGTGTCCTGTTTGATGTGTGTGCCTGTGTCCAAAGTGTGTGTGTGTGTGTGCGCGCAATGCAAAGTGTCCCAGCAAAAAGACAACGGCAGGCGTCGAGTCAAGTTTCGCTTTTCATACAGAAAGGCAAAACCCACATTGCAGCTTTAGTGGCATCTGAGGGCAGAGCCTTTTGACGGACTCAGGATGTTGACTCGAAGCTGTCCGGATCTGGGGGTCGTGACCTCTGTTTTCGTCAGCTGCTCACCTTCGCTCTTCCAGCTCAGGGCTCCAGCTCCCAATGAAAACGTTAAGCACAAACACCTGCCTGCCTGCCATTCCCCTGCCCGACACCAGCAACAGGTGAAGTCGTTCAAAGAATCTAAGACACCGTGCAGCCGCAGCCGCCACCACCTCTCCCTCCCACTCTCTCTCTGTCACTGAAGACTAGCACTAGAGGCACCAGCATGGCACACATAAAAGTAACAAGTGTCTGTTTACACATTGCACTACGGAGTACGCAAATCCTGTTGGTCACATATATCCTCCCTTTTTGACCACATTTTTCGCTGCACCGTTCGGGTTTCCAGTTCAGGTACAGTAATGTGTTGGATAAGCTAACAACAACGTCAAAGAAGTTGAACAAAGTCCAGATCTAAAACAACAACATACATAGTAACGTAGATTTATACCAGTCTACCCTACACACTATTTAGGCATTATATAGATTAGCATTACCAAGAAGGAGTTTTTCCATTCATTAGCAGTAGTCATAGAAAAGCTATGGAACAAGTGTCAAGCTGTCTATGCATTCGTACACCATATTGCATTCGTCTGTTTATCATGACTCAGAAAATATTTTTCCACTTGACCATCTGACAACATAGCTGAACAACATAAACCAGCATTAAATACAAACTTTTATGAGTAATCTTTCCTTTTACCCTCCCTGGCAAGACATACTACACATTATAAACGTGTCTGTTGTTATACTACAAAGCAAGCGGAATATGACACTAAATACGCAAGCCTTCGTTGTTACGTTCGTTAAAAGGTTGTTGGTAGCAGCTGTGCTGTGACCCGGGTATTGAAGCCATGTGAGCGCGATCCAACTTTTCAAATGCATCTCAGCAACGATCTGGGATTAGCTAAGAGAACACGACATGCTCACCTGCACACTAAACTTGACAACTCGCAACTAAGAAAACAGCTTCTAATGCGCACAGTTCCTTGAATTTAAAGAGCTAGAGAGCTGTTTCAAAATATCTGGGGCTTGAGCGAGTCTGGTTAATTCGCATTATACAATTCTTTCCTGGTTCCTTGGTGTGTGACAAGTCAAAACACACACAAAACATTACTGACTGCCTGCTGTTGCACACCGAAAGACAGACGCCAGTAAATACCAATTTGCCAGCTAGTTAAAACATGTATGACGTTGTTGTACTGTTGAGTGTTGTTTGACATTTAAAATAAATTACGCTATTTACTCCGAAAACTAAACAAATCGAAGTGACATGTCGAGAAGCCGATGTTCACTAGGCTTTTATTTTCACAGAATGCTAACGCTGCATGTTAGCCTGCTGTGTGTGTTTGTGTGTGTGTGTATCTGTTTGCTTCTGCAAAACGAGCACAACAAAGCTGGGCAGGCTGCTAGCTCTGCTGCTAAAGGGTTTGGTTTTCAGGTCACCGGTTGCACAATGCATTGAGCTATTACAAAAATGCAAACAATTGTATAATGATAATCTATGCAGCATGGTTAGTAATCCAGCAGGATCTTCAATATTGCCTTGCTATCTTGCAAGCTGCTTGCACTTTTGCAGAGGCAACAGTAACATTAATGATTGCGTGCAGGTGCTAGTAACACCTCACTGTCACTGTATTGTCCTCGTTAGTCATGCATAACCTCGCATTATCTGTCAGAACCCAAATATGACTTAGTGAATGATGGTGTAAATGCATTGCCTTGCTATTGCTACTCGACAGACAGGCCATAAGCCTGCTCTCTCTCTGTGATATGCCTATGGCTAACATCAGCTAGCAAGCTAGCTCCTTTCAGCTAGTTAAAAATGGCTGCTTTTCCTTTAGTTTTAAATCTCTTACCAGACAGAATAGATTGGAATGGCAATCCTCCAAGCTGGCCCCGTTTGGTACAAAACAAGAACTCATCCTTTCACAGCGCGATCGAACGCTCCATCATTTCAGTTCCCGGGAAATAAAGAACGATTTGTTTTGGGTTTTGTAAAATGTAAGCAGGCTAATCAAAGAGAATAATTTTTTAACAATCGGTTGGAGATAGTAATTCAACAACCTTAGATTGCTATGGTCTGACACAATTTAAAAGCAGTTAAAATGCAGTCTTCACAGTCTCAATGCCGACCTCTCAAACGTACTTGAAGTAAAAATTTAAAGGGAGCGAAAAATGCTCTTAAAACAAAAAGAAAAGGAGAGAGCAAAGAAGCAACTCTCCCCCTCCCCCTTAGCTTAAAACGGTCTTTGCTAGAAACGTCCCTCTATCTCTCCATCATCAACTCCGATCTAAAAACGAAATACATCCTTTAAATCGATCGAAATCTGGCGTACGCCTATATTTTCGTAGTTATTTTAACCATTATTTAGGTCTCTGTTCCTGCTGGTTTCCATTTGAATTCATGGATTCCTTTCTTTAATGGCGGCCACAGGGACAACTCTGCCTCCCAAAGCCTATTGGCTCATTCGTGGTCATGAGGGGTGTAATAACACTGTAACTGATGGGTATTGCCGCTAGGCGAGAGCGAGTGGCGCTACTGAGCAACCAGATTTTGTTACTAATGATCAAACCTTTAAACTTGCCGACTTTCATAGTGCTCCACCTAGTGCAATCTCAAAGAAATGTATCTTTGCTACATCGGTGATTATGCCCTTGCGACAGCGATCTGCTAATTCAAATTGATAAGGCTACGTGCTTAGATACAACATTATTTTTTTACATGGAAACATCGTAGCCTTGTTGAACTACTAGAGACGCGTGTGGAGCATGTCATCATTTGCATTTACCAGGATGAGATGATCAATGCTTGTAATTAGGAGTACATTCCTGTACAATACTCTTCTGCCCGTCAGACATGAGTAGACAATCGAGACAGTCATGGTCACTGTACTCAGTGGCCAAGCTAAAATGTGCATGGATAATGTCTAAAACTAAATATGCAAAAGGACACTTTAATGTAATTTAAGCGCACTCAATTCTTCCTGATATAAAAGGTTTTAAACAAATGTTTGGTAATTGGCTCTTGAACATAACATGCCAACCGCAAGTTTCTTCCAAACAACTGTCACTTAATTCGGAGTCGTCTACAATCCCTCCCCTCTCTCACCTAGATTCCAGGAACCTCCAGATAATAATGAAAGCACTTTGTCAAACGAGATGATCCCCAGTCAAAGTCATGGCCTATCCCATTTGTTTGCCCCTGCGGTGGTATTGTTCAGTCTCTGAAGGTACCTATCTGATGGGTTTCCCATCGTCAGTGATTCTGATCTGATCCAGGCGGCTTGAGCTGCTGCTCTCATGGATAAATCTCCCAGCAGACAAGCCTGATTATCTCCCATTCTCTGCTCCTCTATCATCCCTCCCTTAGATATGAAAAACAATTGTGGAATGATGGTATCTGTGGTAGATTGTTTAACAGACGAACATCTGATGGGTGCACTGATAAGGAGAATTGTCGTAGCTCTGTGACTAATGGGAGACTGTAATATTGTCGACCCAGACCAGATTGTTATCGTGTCTGCTGATCGTTTTTCTTTCACGTATCACCTTAAAAAGCACGAGAGGCCTGTCATAAAAGACTGTGGACCACAGGGAAAGTGGTGGGACGTGTTCAAAGTTGGACAATACTTCCTGTGACATCTGATTGACTTCGCTCCGCAGTCCCCCTATCTGTCCTCTTAAAAAGAGCCGTGCGGCATTTCATCAGAGGGAAGAATATCACTGTGCTGTGACTAAACCATCTGTGGTCCTTCCTGTGATGGGTGCATGGGGACTGCATGGGCGGAAACAGTGTGTTCAGATAGGGCTGAGAAACGGCAACAAGTGACGCGGGATGTAGGGGCTGATTTGGTCACAAACGAGCTATACGCTGAGGGCTGAGTGGAATGGCATCCATCCACAAACGACCACGTTGACTCAGTATGCGGAATCTGTCAAATCGAGGAACAGTATTCCAGTGAGAGAAAGAAGGGGGGAGCAGGGATGTAAATTTGATTACTGAAAGTTAGAATCAGCTTTTCCTGGAGCCAGGCTTAAGACAACCAATTGTGTGTGTGTGTATGAGAGAGAGAGGAGGGGGGGGGGCAGACAGGCAGGGAAAGACCCGACAAAGAGCCTCTTCGAGTCAAGAGGGTGACCTTAAAGCAAGAGACAGGGTGTACATTGCTGTTGCAGAAATCACATGACGGTCTTCAAAAAGCTTTCTGTCAATCAATAGAATTGACCATCCAGGAGAGCTCTCTCTCGCTCTCTCTCTCTCTCTCTCCCCTCTCTCTCTCTCTCTCTCGACAGACACACAGCTGCTATGAGGGGCCAGCCATCATCAGCCAGCAACGCCGGAGGCCAGCAATCCAAGGTCTCGAGTTCAACAGCGTAGCTCATGTTTACCAAAGCTAAGTGGTTCTATCCCTTACTGAGTCTCGGCAGTGGCGGAATGGGGTTAGTAATTAAGAGGGTCAACAAGAGCGCCGTGTTCAAATAAAGCAGCCCCACCCAGCCCTCATGTCCTCACACACATCTGAGCCCCGTATAAAGCACACCCGTGGCCCGCACACCCAATACGACACCACGACACGATTGTAAACAGCGATTGTGATACCGATGAGAAATCCATTATCCTATTCATTTGCCTGCATAATGATACTTGGACAGGGCTAATAATGTATTGAAATGGATTAAAGGCAATCTCGACAGCTGAGGCTGCGGTGCTTTTCTCATTTAAGAAATGGATGTTTGAAAAGACACTCTGGCTGGAGTTGAAAAGCGTATGCTCATGGGGTTTTACGTCTTAATTTGTTTTCTTTTTCTTCAATGGCTTTTAGCCCCTGGAGGGATGTATGTATATGTTGGTTTATGTTAAAGCTTTAATTAATATTGCTCAGTGGCCTGCAATATCAGCCTGCTAATTAACTGGTGAATTAAAAAGGTTGCAATAAAAAGAAATAAAAAACACACTATTAGACGTTGATTGAAAATGACTTCAAATCAGCCTGCTAAGTTCTAGCGCGCGAAACTAAAATGCAAGCTACATATGATTTGATAAATCCTTATATAAACACGCTGTGAAGTACAGCCTATATCCCCTTCTAATTCCCTAATATCTTGGAAACATATTGCTGTCCATGACAAAGAAACAGGCCTCATCCAACCAATCCATATTTAGTGTATTATCTAGAACATTAACAAAAGTCCCAGATGTCTCTTGTCATGTAGTTTGCCATGCTCAGAGCAAGCCGTGCTGTTAGGGGCTGTAGAGGCTGTCGAGGCTGGCCGGGAGCCCCCTGCCTCCATCTAACCAGCGAGAGGAATGTGCTGCTTCAAAGGCCCTCTGATTGAGGGGTTAAACACAGCCTCTCAGCCCTGAGTTCCCCAATCAGGCTAATGTCCCCATTAGCGCTTTGAGCATCTCAGGTCAGCGAAGGAATCGAGTAGAAAAAACAACCATTTTGGTTGGACCCGATTTTGCCGTCCTTTGTGTGAGTGATTGCTGTCCTGGCTGTCTTCCTCACAGGCTATCCTCACAGGGGGTGGACATACCATTGGCACTGGACCGAGCTGACTCCCTCCTCGTGTCCAGCTCGTCCAGTCAGGAGCTGCTTTGTGTGCGGGTCTGCGAGGGCACAGATGGTGCCAGCTCCTGGCCAACGGCCCCTCTTTTTGAACTGTGTCAGATCGTGTCACTCAAAGGCAGTTGGGCCGAGCAGCGCCCCTTGAGTTGAATCGAAGCGCCTGCCAGGGTATGTTTAGGCTCTCTCCCCCCCCCCCCTCTCTCACTTTTACCACCTCCCCTCGCCACCCTCCTTTATTCTCCCTCCCTCTCAGCTTCTCCCGCCCTCTCTCTCTCTCTTTCTCCCTCCCTCTCACTCTCTCTTACATACTCACACACATTCTCACACACACACATGGTGAGCAGATGGAGGGAAGGTGTCTATATTGAAGTTTTTTTTCCCCCCTCCTTAAGCAGCTTCCAGTCTGCAGAAACAGCGTGAGATTAATACATTCAATATGAATTGTAAGCTAATGAAATGAGCTCCCCCACCTTCATTGCAACTGGAAACTGGGGGGCAGTGCTGTGAACTCCATGAGAGGCAGGCAAAGAATGAGATCATTGTCGAAATGAAACCACCAAAAACGGCAGTCAGCTAAAAAAGAACTAAAACGGCCCTCTGTCGGAACCTGACCTGTGTAAGAGTACCACATGCCTGACATGCCTCAGCGACAGTGTGCTTTGTCATTTTCCTTCTTAAGGACACAGCGAGTGACCCTTAAAGCGTAGAACATTCATAATACTACTACCCAGAAACACCCAAACAGCCGGGCCAGAAATAGCCTATTTTCACGGATCACAAACCCATAGGAAAAAAAAAGCATAAAGGGAAAAAACAGTTGATAAGCATCTTTTTATACCATTGTCTTACTTGATTATTGATTGTTATTGATGGGGGGTTGACATTGTATGGGAGTTGCCTTTTTCTCTCCTCCTCTCTCCTCATGTTATGCTTTGCTGTAACCTTCTAGTTGGCACCGCTAATGGCTGCCTAGGTAGGCTCTCCTGCCAAAGTAAATTCTGTGTCTGTGCAAACTTTCATGGCAAATAAACATCAATTCAATTCAATTCAACTTGATTAATTTCAAACAAACAGTGTTGAGTGGCACAGTAATGACTTCCACATCCAATCACAGATCCATGCCCACAGATTTAAAAGCAGTTGTGCCTCGGCACATAAAGAATCTGCCTGGAGCAGGGCAGCCAATGGCACTGCAAAGGCCACGTCGTATCCACATACTGGGAGGAAGACATCCCGGTTTGCACACGCTGCACTTTCCTCCATACAGACAGTCTCCAAGCAGGCAACAGCAATTAGATCAGAAACACAGAGGTGGAGACGGAGAGAGGCAGAGGGAAAAGGGGGAGAGAATCATAGAGAGAAAGAGAGAGAGACATAGAGACAGAGAGAGAGAGAGAGAGAGAGAGGGGGGGGGGGCATGGTCAGGGTGAAATTCAAGGGCAGATGAAGAGTGAAGGGGTTGTCGTGGCGTGTGGCCGGAGGGCTGTTCATTTCCCCCTGAACCGGAGCACTCTCCATGGATCTCCCCCCCCCACCCCCGTTTCCCCATCAGGGACCTCATCTCCTAATTGCTTAATTGGAAGCCGTCTGTGAACTGGAGAGAGCACTGGAGCCAATGTGCTCCAGATGTGTCTCCGTGTTCAGCTGATTGATAGGGAGCCATTTCCCCCAGTAGGGCTCCAGTCCTCGGGCTAGGATTGGATTGCCCCCCCCCCCCACACAAGCATCCTGTAGCTCATCACATTAGACGATCATACACTCACGGCAGAAGTGCAACACTTGCAGAAATCCGGGGGATTAAAGGTGCACCGGCATTGATATGTATCCGGATCATATATCAAGCAAACGGAGGATTACGCCTGAATTAAATGGCTGTCTGATCGATCGATTTTCAAAAGGAAAGGTGAGATAAGAGTAACGTTAAGAGGAATGGCTGGCTTCGAAAGACATCAGTCAGATCCTCGTCGGGCCGACTTTATGGTCATGACACAGATGCTACCACATCACTTCCGTCCACCACTTCACTTCCTGTCTCAGAGGAGCATCCAGGTGGCTGGGTTGTAGCAGCCGAGGAAACAGGCACAGAAAACACTGCTCAAGGTTACTCACGGCATCAATATTTGATAGTGTTCCACTCAATATTTATGGTAAGGGTTTATTTGAACATATTAGCTGTTGGTCAATATGTTTACACACGGCTGGCAGGAGTGTTAACTGTGTACCCTAGCTTTCTTGATTATAGTAAACACACGCAAATCCTCTCTTGCCAATAGAGCTTAAAAGTGAATACTGCTCATAACAGTTCTGATTACCGAGACTTAATGACATTGTATTGGAATTTCCTTTCAGCAGAGGTGTGTGATTGTTTATAGTTACCCTTATAAGCGTCAATGAAGTGCGGTCCATTTATTTCCTGTCAATAGAGGGCTGGTGGGCTAATAGATGACGATCTGCAGTGGAGCGTTCCTCGAGGAGGATGTGTGGAAATACGTGTGCGGTACTATTAGTCACGGAGCAATATGCCATAAACGCTCTTACCCCTCTGCGTGCCCTCCCATACAGATTCACACGATCATGAATATTGTGCATGTTTGCATCTGTCCTCGTATGTACGTTGCATCTTCGTGTCCTGTTCTGGTAGGAGGATGGTCCAAGTGACTGTCACCTCATGTTTGTCAACCACCCAGAGTTGTACTGGTGTCCTGTACATGGGCCCTGGAGGTCTGGAGTCTGTGTCTCTGTTGTATCCACCACAAGACCACAAGGGTTTGAAAAAAAAACTCAGGTATGAAATGTGTTTGCAAATGGCCCCTTAGATGTCTGAGTGCTTTCATAATACCCGTGAAAAAAAGGAATAAAGGCATTGCTCACTTCAATCCCGCATCCAAACAACAATACTCTGTCCTCAACGTATGAATGATCCAACTCAAAAATGAATTATATATCAGAGCATAGTTTCCCCAATACATCCAACTTGATTCGTAAGCTACAACCAATGGCAGCAGATGAATTTGTGGCAATGCTGGACTGAAACACCCTCCAAAAAAATCAAGAAACGAGACAAAACCGGCTCCCTGTCGGCCTCTCACCCCCCCCTCCTCCCCCTCCTCCTCCTCCTCTCCCTGGCCTTCTCTCCCTCTGCCCGCCCGTCTGATTCATCTCTCGGTGGTGTGGATGAGTCACCGTCGGGTCCGGCCAGTCGCCGTGGCCTCAGAGGGAAAACGAGCCCAGAGGGTGGCTCCTGCACTCTTAACACTCTGGCCCTTTTTCAACTGCCCACGACAGCACATGCTAACACTGTACACACCACCGGGGCGGCCCGGTCCGACGCCATTTAGCCGAAGGAAACTCTCAGCGGTTTCAGAGTGGGATTTTACAAGAGGCTTTGGGAATCAAACCCACAACCGGAGTGTTTGTGAGCACTGTGCCCCCCCCCCCCTCTGTTGACACAAGGGTCTCTCTCCACATGAGTGAAAGAACAGAGAGCAGCTTCCCAGAGCAGCGAGCGAATGTGATTTCCATGTTTTTCAACCAGCCCCTTTTCGGTCGGGAGCCTCACATGTTGGAGGTCCACTGGCTGCATTCATCAGTGTGCAGGGATCCTGCAGAGAGACAGGGAGGGAAGGGGGGGGGGGGGCGCCGGGGTTAAACCCTCGCAGCCCTGTCAAAACCTGGGGGGGCCCTGACGACGCGTTACCGTCGAGGGGGTCAGCGACGGCCTGCGTTGCCTTCCTGAAATGCAGACTGGATGGCTGTCTGTCTCTCTCGGCTCCTCGTGGGTCCCGGTCGGGCACGGATGAAAAGCCTCCATGGGTGCGAGCCTCCCCCCCCTCTCCTGTTCTCTGAGGGACTGGGCGAGCGAGTGGAGGCGGGAAAGCTGCCTTTTCCCCCCGAGGTGTCACATGTGGAGGGAGAGCAAAGGAGGAGGACAGAGAGGGAGAGGGAGACAGACGGCATTCGGATGCCTCGCCTCGCTCGGAGCATTACCATCCATCCATCATGGCTTCTCTGTCTGCTCGTGCAAAGCAGGGCCCGGGTTAAACCATGTCTGTGTCCGACTGTCACCCTGACCGCTTTGCCCTTGGACGTGGACTACCAAAGCAGCCACCCTGGCCCCCCCTTCTCCCATGCAGGGTCTGGCCTGCTGTCTGACGTTGGGCATCCCTTGGGCTGTCTGTAAGTCCCTCTCTCTCTCTCTCTCTCTCCCCCGCCGCCCCCCCTCTTAAGACACATCATCAGTTTGGTTAGCCCAGCTCCTCCTGCCCCCAGGTCACAGGTAACTAGCTACCTGGCACCAGACTCCAAAACATGATGGCTAATTAGTGTGACAGAGGCCAGAGGGCTGGATAGAGGGACAGCCAGAACACAGCCAGTAGCCTGTCCCCCCAGCTGCTTCCTAAAAGGCGCAGCGGTTTGTTTCATCGAACAGGGATGGATCGTCGATCTATAGGTTGATGAGTCATCCCCCTTGACGGAAATGTTTGGAGAAACGTTGAAAGACGATGACGGGGTGTTCCGCAAGATACAGACGCAAGGTCATGAAACACACGTGGAAAAAAATGTCATCAAGTGACATCATGAGCTGGGCGGTTGTTTTAACTTAGCGAGTGCTTGGGGCGCTCACTTGGGGTGTGAAGTACAATGTCTTCTCCGCCATTAAGAACGTTGTCTCAATAGTTCCAATGTTTCCTTGAACGATGTCTATATTTGTATTTCCCATCACAGAATGTCAAAGCCTCCGCATGATTAGGGATGTGTTTTCCGGTTTGTCAGCTCAGCTTTTTTTCCTGACTGCCCTTCTCTCCCTTGTCTCTCTTTCTTGTCATCACTTATTCTCCCTTCTCTCTTTCTCTGTCTCCACATAGCTCAGGGGGAACCAATTTAATGTCAGTTCTGGGCGTGTATTTAGAGGGATTTTCTATTGAAGAAATACATAATTAATGAGAAGTCTACAATTTCTTGAAGACATGCTTTTAACTTCATCCCCCTTCCCTCCCTCCCTTCCTCTCTCACACCCGTCCCCTCTCTCTCTCTCTCTCTCTCTCTGTCTGTCTGTTTCTCTCTCTCTCTCTCTCTCTGTCTGTCTGTCTGTCTATTTCTCTCTCTCTCTCTCTCTCTCTCTCTCTCTCTCTGTCTCTCTCTGTCTGTCTGTCTGTCTGTCTGTCTCTCTCTCTCTCTCTCTCTCTCTCTCTCTCTCTCTCTCTCTCTCTTTCTCTCTTTCTCGCTCTCTCTCTTTCTCTCTCTCTCTCACCTCCTTGGGTCCTCCCTCTCTCACCTTTGATCCCTCCCTCTCTCCTTCCTTCATGCCTCCCTCTCTCCTTCCCTCTCTTTCACTCCCCACAGAGAAAAAAGAAAATAACGTCTCGTTTTAGAATGCTGGACTAGCCGATCTCTCTTCCATTCTGTCTTCAAAATGCGTAGGCATACAACCGGGATAAATTACATTTGCTGTTTACCTCTTATTTATGTATTTATTTATTTGCTCTTCAACAACTGATTAGTCTTCTAGGTCCCTGGTTTCATGCTCGAGTTAGCGTTTCAATTCAGCACACAGCTAGCTTATCCTGGAGCCAAAATAAGTGTCTTGTCTCCAGTGGGAATTTCAGCCCACAGCAGTGGAACCACTTCTGGGGAGGGAGCAGGGAGAGGAGAGAGAAGAGGAAGGAGAGGGGAGGAATAAAGAACACGCTCACTCACGCAGATGAAAAAGGACAAAGAGCCATCGCAGAGAGTAAACAACCTCGTCTGGTGTCGACGGCCACGTGTGAGTACAGATGAACCGCGCTCCAAACAACCCCATAACCCTGTTCACTCTATTCGACACCTCAGGCCCACCACACATCCCCAGCACTGCATATACCTCCAACTGAGCTGTTTGTCTGTAAAAAAGAAAACACCTTACCAGTGCATCTCAATGACAGGTAACAAATGGCCCCCAAGGCTTTGCTTGGTTATCGGTTGTTCATAAATCAAGGCAAACTGCACACAGGGGGTGTTCGTGTGGAGATTGGTTTACTCACTAACCCAGAACAAACCTAAATGACACCAATGAAGCTGCGAGGCGAGGACTGAGGACTGTGATGTAGGCAGGCTGAGGGGGGAGACAGGGAGGGGGGGGCGGGGGGGGGGGGGGGGGGAACTGCCTTCTGTAAGCACTCTGTCACAGTGGCCACAGCTCACCTCTCATAACCTGCGAAGCATAGACCTGAGCCAACAACCAAGGGACACTGATTGAAATGTTCCATTCGCCGACTGATTGAAGTGACCCGCTGGAGATTAGTGCTGTGGCCTGCTATTCCACACTCGGGTTTCAGCTCATGAGATCGCTGGATTAGCCGTCGGAGTGTATGAAAAAATAATACCGTTTTTTTTATTTTTATTATAATTTTCCCAGCTATGCACGAAGCAGGAAACATATGGCTCATAACTGACCGGAGGATTTGGAAGACTTGTCAGTTGAAGTCATTATGGCGTTGTACCCAGCATGCATCTGGATGATGTTGTGGACATCTGGCGCACACACATCGGAAACACCGAGGTTGGAAGCCTCCAATCTGCAGTCTTGGATTTAAGGGCGTTCGTTTGACCATTCATCCTCTCAGATCCCATCTTTGCTCCTTTCTTGGCCTCTTCCTCCCTTTTTCCTCTGCTGCGTTGGTGGAGATGGATCCTTATGGCTGGACTTTTCATTTGCCAGTGAGCTTGGCACAGGAATAATTACCTGTCTCTATGATCAATTACCTGATTACTCACCAGAAACACACAAGATGTCTGAGAACTGGAGCTCGGGTCCAGAGCAAAATGGAAGCCGGAAAGAAAGAACACACACACGCACATACCCCCACACACAGTAACACACACACACACACACACACACACACACACAGGGGATCCCATTCTACCTGGGTCCCTAGGCAGAGCAGAGACACTCAGCCAAGGACACTCATTGAGGCGGACCATTCAGAAGAGGAAATCCTTCAGAATAAAAGCTGACACACAGACAGACAGCGAGGAAGCGTCCCTGGATGGGACACTAGGCCCAGACGATGCGAGTCACATCCTCTATGAGCAGGACGTACAGCCAAACGGCAGCAATCACAAACTTAGACAGTCAACGTGGCCAAAGGATATCAAAAGCTCATCCACCTTTTTGGTGGGTCCGCACGCACCTTCCTTTCCCTGTTTTCTCGTGCAGCACTCATGCTGTACAGTACACTGACCTCCAGTCCTCTGCAGAACCCTCCATGCTCAGGGGCCTGGTTCATGACGTCAGAAGCTCTTCATCACTCATGAACTCCCTGTCACATAAGGACCCCTGTCAGACTCCAGGGAGGGGCTTACCCCCCCCCCCCCCCCTCCCCCGTAACATCGCCATGGCATCTGAGCTGGCACTCAATGCCCCCCGCCCCACCTCCCCCCCGACAGAAGCAGCGTCCCATCTGATTCACACAGCCTCATATTCCATTTCCTCCTGAGGGCTTTCGACTTGTACGGCATTAATTGGGGCAGTTGTCGGGATTGAACACACCATCACATCTGTCTGCCCTAATCCCACTACTGACACGAGCTCCACTTTACCCGAGACTCGAATTCTCGCTCTTCCTACAACTGGTTAGCTTTGATGGCTTTTGAAATTCCTCCTCTGAACCAATGTGCACAGAACTATATACAGTACACCCAGTCAGTCAGACACACACACACACACACAGGTCCACACAAAGAAAGCTGTGCTAGTGGGTCTTTCACAGTTATGAATAGTTCTGGTTATTGAAGAGGGGAAAACCTTGAAGCTGTCTCCTTTCACAGGGCGCGGCAGCTGAGTGTCAGGCAAACACAAACACACCACAGTCCTTTCTTCCTCAGCAGCAGACACTAGCACCACATTAACATAATGTCTGCCTGTCTGCCTGCCTGCATTCACACCTCCACACAATGAATATCATTCCACATTTAGACTCACGGAATAAGTAAATAACAACGGCGAGATAAGGTGGAGCTATTTGCTCCGACTCGTATGGCAGCGTGAGAGATAAGGATGTTATGATTCTGTCTCCATAGGTCGACTAGATTGGCCTTTCCCCGCCTCGGCATTTCGACTGCACGTGTCACCGTAAATAAAACCACATTTCAACTGGCGCGTATCGCCGTGAATAAAACGCGACAGTTCCCTAGTCTGAGGGGGAAGTCAGATCCCCCTCTATATTCCACGCCGCGGGGAATATAGATCAAGCAGAAAACATGGCACATAAGCACACTCTAAATTTCTTTTTTTTTTCAAGTACGTAAAAAATACTGAGGTCCAAAAGGAATCCATTAAAGTGACAGTCAGCTCTCATTCTCCCCTTGGGAAACACTCTTCCGTGCTCTCCTCGCGAGCTCCGTGTGTGACACCGCGTTAGGAGTCCCATGACGTATGACAGAGAGGAGCAGCCAGATATATCTCAACATGAGATCTTCCTCTCCCTGCCTCCCTCCCCTACTTTCCTTCCACTCCCCTCCTCCACCTCCTCCTCCTCCACTCTGCACTGATAACCCACCTCTGGGCCTATGGCAGGGATGATGTTATTGCTCCAAAGGACCCAAGCTCGGGGAATCATAACGTAGACCCAGAGCGTAGGTGCCCCTGCCAAATGCCTGTGAAGGAGCCTTTTACATTCGCTATGCCGGGCTGGTAATTACAGCTCTTTAGCCTCCCCTGTCTGACACACACCCCGCACCTCCGTGTGAGGAGCGAACAGCCGCTGACAATCCCCCCCGCCGCTTTTTGATGGCGACAGGCGTGTTATTAAGACGTGCCCTACAGCTTCACCCGCCCAGCCTTCACGGAGGCATTTCTCGGTGGCTCTGACGCGCTCGAAGTTCACGACGCGAGGGGGGGGGGGGGAAGCGCTCCACCGCGTCCGCAGCTCTCACCGGCCAGGGCCCGGCTCGGCAGAGGACGCCATGAGGAAGGCTCACGCGACTCGCTCTGGTAGTCACCTGGGCTGGTATTGTCACGGTGACTGTGACAGCGTGCGGCGCTGCGCCGGTGAAGAAGGGGCTGGTTAATTATGCAAAGACAGGAAAGAGGGGGGGGGGGGGGGGGGGGGGGGGAGAGGCTCACCGCTGAGTGCCGCTCGGCCTTCTGGGAGTTTTCGCCTGCTTTGATTCCTGACACTGAGGTAGCGCAGAGGCCCAGCCATCGAGGGGGAAGAAAGGAAGAAAGACAAAAGGCAGTTGTGGGAAGAAAGAGAGATGGGGAGCATTAGGCAGGGGGAAAGCACACACAGCATACCTCCCAGCCTCGAATTAATCACGGCGCTCGCAGCATTGGTTCACTAATTAATACGGGGCCCGTTTGAAAATGGCAACACCATACACAAACATTTAGACTTTGCGAAAAGAACGACGAGGCTTGCGCAGCGCTCAACAGCCGCCAGCGTCACGACGCAGCTGCACTCCAACAATAGCACAACGGTGAATGTAATATTAATCATTTTCTCAATGGTATCAAAAATTAATGGGGGTAGGTGTGTGTGGGTGGATGGGGGGGTAACAAAAACACAAAGGAATATGATGTTGTTCATTTCAAGGTCAAGTTGAACCAATTAAACTCAGCCACCCCCAGGAGCCCCAACTGGTTGGCCCTCAGAGTAAAGGTGGTGTTTAGTTCCTGCCAGACCCTCGCGTCCCACCCTCACACCCCACGCCCACCCCCAGACCACAAAACTGTGACCTCCTCTCACAGCTGACCAGGGAGGTCGACCCTGCCTGAATAGAAAACTGGGGCAAATGAGCCGTAGGAACGTGAGTCTTATTAGCAGGGCTGCTTGGTGGGGGAGGGGGTCAGGATGATGACACGACAACAGTGACACAGGCAGCTCCAAGGACATACCCCTCAACACACACACACACACACACATGCATGTACAGAAACCCCCCCCACCCCTCCCCCCACCGCCACCCCTTCACTTACCCCAGACCCACCCATTGGTTCTGGCTGATTATTCAACAGGAGCAACTGGATGACATGGTT
Organism: Hypomesus transpacificus; assembly: GCF_021917145.1. Taxonomy (NCBI): domain Eukaryota; kingdom Metazoa; phylum Chordata; class Actinopteri; order Osmeriformes; family Osmeridae; genus Hypomesus; species Hypomesus transpacificus. Next base: position 7,259,950 of record NC_061064.1, on the reverse strand, counting down.
CCAGGGCTTTGTGCGCTGTGCACTCTTCAATTATGGATGGGAAAAGAGACACTGTGACAGCTGTACCCCTCGTGAGAGAGGAGGCCGAGAGAGGGAGGAAAGAGAAGGGAGGCAGAGAGAGATAGAGAGAGAGAGAGATTGAGAGGGATGCGAGGGAGGGGCAAACAGGAAAGACTGAGTGTGCGTGGAATGGTTTTTGCTTCCTCGAGCAGGCAGACATGTCTCCACACTCACAAAAGCGAACACACACACACACATGAACACACACACACACTTGTTAAATAAAATATGCCTTTAAAATGACAGGAGGGGTAGGGGTAATGAGGAAATTATTCACAATCCCTGACATGCTTTAAATCAGATTATCCCCTGTGCTTGCCACACCAAACCCAATCTAAAGAAGCTGCTCCTGGACCAATTCATTTACACACACACACACACACACACACACACACACACACACACACACACAGGCATAAACACAGAGATGGTTATGAAAGAAAAAAGAGCTCATCTGCATCCATCTCACTCGGCTGCAGAGCGAAGGGAGACTGATCGTCCAAACAGTTGCCAGGGAGTGGATGTGAAGTGGATTTTGGATATGCTGCCATCCATGGGAATCATTCGAAGCTCTCGCGTCCTCCCGGGGGGGGAGTCACGCCGTGATTGGAGGAGACAAGCCAAAAGAGCAGGGCTTCCTGCAGCCCGCCTGCTAATGAAATGCATATTAACCAGCGGGGTGAGGTGAGGGTGGGGGGGGGGGGGGGTGGTGGGGTGAGGGTGGGGGGGGTGGGGAGGTGGGCGGTAGCGTTGAGCGACGCCATCCCAGTCCGTTCTCCTCAGGGTTAGCCGGGCTCTCGCCCAGACACATACCTTCCAGAGCTGAGACACAGGGGCCCCATTGTTGAGCGCCGGGAGCCGTTACACAGACAAAAGGCCAAATCCTCCCCCTCTCCCCCCCCCCCCCCTCCAACCCCCCTCCCGGCGGTCTGTAATTAGAAGGTCTGTGTGTTTCACGCGACCGCGTCGGCAGCGTGAACAGGTAGCTGAGATACTGCGGGGGAGCCGGGGGGGGGAGAGAGAGGGGGGGGCCCTCCGCTTTGGGCTGAGGGACGAGGGGACAGGGGGTGAGGGGGTGAGGCAAGCTGGCGTGAGCGTGTGTCACTCTGCCGCCGCCTTGTGATCCTGTCACCCTCCAGACTGATGCCCCTTCCCGCCCCTCCTTCGATGGCCTCTTCATTACAATCCGGCGCAGACTTCGCGATTGCCTTCCGTAAAGATCGAGGGGGGGGGGGGGGGGGTTAGCGACGACCTTGTAACCGCCTCAACGTGTATGATCTATGGTAATGTATGTAAATTGTGCCAAGTGATTGCATTCATTTGGGCTCAAGATGTGCCGGCGTTTGTGTTTCGAATGCGTGCGTCAGTGTGTGTGTGTGTGTGTGAGTGATGTTCAGACCTCACAGCCCTGGGTAAAGGCCCGGGTTACAGCCCGCCGCTGGGGGGACGGCGGGACATGGGGGGGGGGGAGGACACACAGCTTGGGCCCTCCATCTGACTGCCAGCTCTCACACACACAGCGCAGCAGAGGCTGTCAATCACACACACCTCACGCTCTCTGCCTGCACGTAAACAGACGGGCTGTAGCCTCCAGCGCCGGCTTACACCCAGTTTCTTAGCAGCAGCATTATATGTTTGGGTGAATGCACGATTATCTATAGCTTATAGGATTTCTTCTTTTTTTTCTGTGTTTCATAACCGCAAATAACCGGTGGCGGCCCCACTGAAATGTTACTCGCTGTGAAAATAAGATATCCCTTAAACCAATTTCAAATGTTTTCATAGCTGAATACTTCCTTGGCAGTACGGTGCAGTTATTGTATGAGGAGTCTAATTTGTTGACGTACTCTAATTCCACCAGGAGACTGGGAGTGTTTGTGGTACCGAGTGGGGCGAGAGCCTTTGTCTGTTTGTGTAGAAGGAAGGTGGGCGGGTTTGAAAACAGATGTTATCTCAAAGGGACATCTCACCACACGGCTGAGGCCACAAACACAACAGCCACGACGAGATAGAGGGAACACAGCACACAGACCTCGGCGCCCTGGAGGAAGAGCCCTATCAAAGCTGAAGATGACCGTTTTTAGTGCCCTGCTATCAGTGAGCAAACACAACACTGAACGGATGGTTGTTTGCATAGCGGAGCTTCCGAAATGACCAGCTAGTCCTTTAAACTCGAGGTGGCGCGGAGGTAGCAAGCGCTGACTGGCTGTGTTTTCAAATGCCAGGCCAGCAGGGTCTGAAATAGACACCACAACACAGTTGTTTATAAGGACAATAGTATTTGTTCGGATACGGTGGCGTGTGGAGGAAAAGAAAGAAGTTGCTCTTCATTCCGAAGCAGCATATTTTTGCACTACGTGCCTCAGTTGTGTTATTGGAAAGGGGGCTTGTGTTGGGCAAGTCAAATGAAATGAATGGTGGCAGGGGGGTAATGCAGACTTCACTGCTGATAACTGTAAGGCACAGAGCTTTAGGGGAGATCAAAAACAAGTCTGTGTACTACAATATTCAGCCTTATCTACCTTCTGGTAGAATAACACAAGTGAGGTTAGCGAATAATCCACTTCTCCAGATGCCTGTGTTGATAACAAGGGAACAGCTCTGTTAAAAAGGATTCTTCTCGGCGTGTCAGGTTGTTAGATCCTATTGAGATCAGCAGCTTGTGCATTTGAAAATAGTCATTAGCTTTGTTAATCAATGTGAGATTATCTGCTTAATGACTGAGAAAAACAACTGGTATTTACTCCGCTGGTGGGTACACTGTTGACGGGTGATGAAAGACAGCAGCATCATTAGGAACAGAGTATTGCACTTCAAATTAGCATCCGTGGAACACAAGCTCGATAATTAAAGAGAGGTTGAGGTCGCTTGAGATAACAGTTTCTTCTTTGTGAATAATGATTTGTACGATTGCCGTCAAATCGCTGCAATAACGACGTGTTACATATTGTTCCAGAATCCTGACGACTGGTTTGTTTTACCTAACTTGCTTGACACACAGTACGTGTAGCATTTGATTCCAGTAAAGTGGGTTAAAAAAACTCACCAAATCATACCATCGTCAAATCCCCAGACATGGGAGTTTGGTAGCAGCAAAGTACTAATCTAGGTTGTATGGAAACTTAACATAATCATGCCAAATTGAATCCCTGTGAAAATCATTTCAATTCAGCCAGACATCAGATACAGCAGCTGCATACCTTCACATGTAATAAAACAGTCACTTTGGCTCAGTGACAGCTTCGAGGCTTGCCGCATATCCTTATCACAGATGATTAAAACACAGGTGGAGGCTGTTACCTACCCTGGGGGCTTGGGGGGAAAGAGGGACAGCAAAGCTATTTATCTCATCTGCATTCGCCGCAAATCCCCAGCGCCTACAATGGCCCAGGGGGAATCTAAAGCTCTGGCCCAGAAAAGGAGATCGCCCGATGAGTAAGCATGTTTTTATGAAACAAAAACAGAGACAAGCCGGGAAGGAGAAGAAGGAGAGGGGGAGAGAGAGAGAGAGAGAGAGAGAGAGAGAGAGAGAGAGAGATGCCGTGTGCTTTGACACATGGCGACACAAACTGGGCCCTCCATCTGCGTTCTCCTGGAAGCAGTGGGACCAGAGCAGGTTGGAAGATCGGCACCCCGTTTCACCTCGACGCACGCCGTTTCACCTCCCGTTTCCTGAATAGAAGGTGTGACACACGACACGTGAACTGGTTTGAATGAACAGGTGGGAGGACAAAGCCGTTTTTTTAATCTTTTTTTCCTTTCACGCTCTCCTTCTCGCTCCCACTCTCTCTCTGCCTCTCTCTCCCCCCCCCCCCCCCCCCCCCCCCCCCCCCTCTCTCTCTCTCTCTCTCTGTGTGGGGTGGAGCTGAGGGGGCGTATAATGTGCAGCAGTGGAGCCCAGTCTGTGTCCCTCCCACTCCTCTGGAGCCCTGCTGGGAGACACACAGCCCTCATCTGCTGCAGTAATTAAACACAGCGCAACACACACACACACACACACACACACACCCATCCACTAAGACCACGCACGGACACACACACACTAATCGCAGGCGAGAGGCGCCCTGCGCGTTACAGGACAAATTAAAGTAATCAATTTGAAGCGACCAGCAGGAAGTGAGAGCACCAATGGAAAGCACTCCAGTTGAAACCGCCTCCACTCTGAGTGTGAGCTACCTGAGCTAATAAATAAACTACAACCAGGGACTCATGTTAGTCAATCAGTCTATAACTCACCTCTGCATAAGAGACAATAGCCAGGTCTGTATGTTAACCTGTCTGATCATTGTTATGTACTAGATCTTATAAAGGAGCCCATCAACATCTCACATGATATATTATGTCCATCACTCTGCCAACAAAAATCTTTGGCAGAGAATCACCTACAATGAGTGTGCTTCACATCTGCAAGGCATTTTCAAGTACTGGCTTCTCTCATACAAGTGAGCACACACTGAATGCACACACCCACAGCTACACACACACACACACACACACACGCACAGCCCTGCAGGTTATCACTGGAAAAATGCAATGTGGTAAGCAAGGCAATCAGATCTTTTTTACCCGGCAATGAACATGAAGACCCGCGACATCGGGGGCGAAAAATGAACACGTGTGCCCAAACCAGCGCCGGGCTGGACCCTCGCACTGCCGCCAACGAGCGGGAGTCCAATCCCAACATTCCCGGCGTTTCACAAACGCCATCACACTCTGTCAAGTAGGGAGCCCCCCCCCCCGCCGCCGCCCGCCCGCCCTCTCAACTCACCACACACCCCACCTCACCCCTCCTGGCCCCCACCCCCCACCCCCCCCCCCCTGCCCCCCCCCCCCCCCACCTCCCCTGGCCCCTCAGCCCTCTCCCGCCCACCACGCCAACTGTTGCTCCATCTCTGAGGCCGATTAAGAGGACGTGCTGGCTGTGGTGGAATGTGGGGCTGCTGCTGCTCCTGCTAGGCGATCAGGATTTATTAGGACTGGCGAGGCGGCCCAGGCTGTTGGCCTCCGGCCGGCACAGTGGAGGAGGGGACCCTCTGCTGGGATGTACAGCGCACGCATACCATCCCCGCCGACATCACGGAGCCCCCGTGCTCGATCCAGATTCTGCTGGCTCGCCGTATTGGGCTTTGTCCCTGAACCTTGTTTACGGCGTCTTTCGTTGCTAAATGACTGCAGGTGAAAGATTGAGCTGTCCCTCCCCCTCCTTACCCACATTGTCATTGCGAAAACCAGGAACACAGCTCGATGCAAATCAGGGTTAATCACACCAAAGTGAAGATTTAAAGGTTAATAACACCGGGTGAATATTTAAAGGGACACTGCTAAGTATATGGACTGTTAGCCGGTGTGGGCACTGCAATGACAAAGTCATTACAGCGCATCAACAAAGAAAGAGGAGTGCACTGCCACTTAATGCAGTGGCCCAGATAACCATTGCACACACATCGATCAGAGTGACAATTGAGAGCCTGTGCAGTGGCCGGTGGGCTGTTTGCTCCAGCGCGGCCGAGGCGCAGCCCACCCTAGTAATCCATTAGGACAGAGGGGGAAAAAAGACGGCGACCGTGGAGCAGAGAGCGTCGGCGCCTCGAGTAGAGTGGGCGGCGTAGCGAGGGGGAAGGATAGAGAGGGAGAGAGAGAGAGTGAGGGAGAGTCAGCAGCTGCATGCAAAGGTCACCGTGGAACGATTCTTTTCACCTTGGTGGGTAAGAGCATGCGAAGATCTACCACACAGCCCACTCAGCCGCACGTTTGTCAGCTGTACATCGCGATCGCCAGCTGCCACTCTGGCGGTCTCTGTCTATACACGGCAGCTAGGCTAAACACCTGAATAAACACCTGCACACTTGGAAAATTCAACTGTGCTTCAAGTGTGACACCGTTGACAATTCCATGAGCACGCAAACATCTTGATTTTCTTTTGAAACGCCTGCAGGCACATTTCCAAACACTAGTAACCACTGGACCTACCAGTAAGTGGCCGCTCTCAGGCTAGACCTAACTGTTGATTTTCTAGCTGAACTAAATATTCATTATAACCTCGATCCTGCATTATTTTCATGTGGATTTCAGCTCATTGTTTTGGCTCATCCCCTGTAATTAGGCGCCATCTACTGGACATTGTGGGAGGAAGCGCAGCAGTTTTTCACATTTCCTGGCTACTAAAAATTGATTGTATTTATTTATTCTGTATTATGTGTATGCATACATAGAATAGAAAAGTATTAAGTCGTGAGAAAAAGCTCCTCAATATCTATAGAGGCCAGACCTCATCTCCTCGTTTTTGACAGCCACACAAATTGATGCAAAACGATCTTCAACTTTATTAAGTCTGTAGAAGATAAATCAGTCGACAGAGTGAGGTTAGAGTCTTCAGGGTCTCGACTTCAAATGTCTGGAGGCCAGGCATAGCTATGAGGCTGGGGAGGGGGGGGGGGGGGGGGGGGGGGGGGGGGGGGGGAGGAGCGACACACACCCAGCAGACTGCAGGCTCCTCTGGGGACACTCAACCATAAATCAAGGGGGAGAGCCGGAGAAGGATATGGCTCCCACACACACTACCAGGCCGGGCATTCCTTCTCGGTAACATCACACACAGGCCCAGGGAAGGGTGAAGGGGGGGGAGGGGGCGTCCCCCTGACATTGACAGTGCATTGGATCCAATGCGAGTATTATTAGTCATGTGGATCCAGCCAATCGATTGTTTTGCTGGGTTAAGCATGCAGGCTCATAAAGAGTGGGGCAGCAGGGGAAGGGGGACTGCATGATCACATTATCCTCTTGTCCTTGGGCGCGAGACGCCAAACCCCATCCTCCTGCACTCGCTCATGGACACCCCTTCCAGTCAACAGCTAATGTTACTGTGTCCCAGGAATCCCCTGACCCCCCCCCCCCCCCCCCGTTGGTTGTGACCCAGGTACTTTGCCCAGTCCAGGCTACAGAAGAACAGATGTGCTTGTGTACACAATGCCCTTGCCAACTGGAGGGTCTCCAGTACGCGGGGGGAAGGTGACCTCAAAAGGAACACACGCTGAAAACGAGCGCACGCTGGCACGTCAACACGCACACTTGTAAGCATGCCCGTTTGCACGCCACAAAGTCAGGGTAACCATCCGTCAAATGATCTTTTGTTTCATTAATGAACTGCCTCAACAACACCCAAGTCATTACAAAAAGTGGATAGAGAGGAGATTGGCTTTGTAGCGACAATCCATGACAAATGACTGTATGCGGTTTGGTGCGATCAGTGATCCTACTGCATGACGCAACAGACATGATTCATGGAACATACAGACAGACACTGCACTACTGTCCTCCAGAGGCACAACGTGTCTTTGTGTCCGATCAACCACAGCACTGACCTGAGGTGTGACCTCACCCTAACTCTAGACTGGAGAACCATCGACCATCACACACGACCCCGAACCTAACCAGCGCACTCTCCCATGCAAAAACACACACACACAAAAACACACAAAAACACAAAACACACACACAGCCCCCATGCATAACCACACACACAGAATGCAGTGTTTCAGGCTCAATGGTAGTGTGTGGTAGCTCCAGCAAGATATCAAAGTCAGCAGCAGCTGACAAGATGAACAGAGAAAGAGTGAACCCCAAAAAAAAGAAAGAGAGAGAGAGAGGAAGAAAGAGCAAATGAGAGGGAGAAACAGAGGCTGTCAGAAGCAATGTCAGGTCACTGCTCCCCACATCTGTTCTCTGGCGAGCTCCATTCATCTCTGGCAGATAGCAATTTATATGTCAAGTTAACCTCCCTCTACAGGCGCAGCTCAGCTGTCTCGAACTGGGGCCTACAACTCTACTGACAATTCTACAACGTAATAACACAATTACAGAGTGCAGCAGGGACTCGGAGTAGCTCTTTCAGCCACAGCGCATTAACCTCCTTTCAGAATGACGACCGGCTACACGGCTGGAATGACGAGCACTAAATGCTCATGTACTGCCCAGGCAACTGAGAGACCTAGATTACAGAAAACAAGACCCTTCATTTCAGATCAAGTCACTGGCTAGTAAGGACATCCACACTTGCAGTCTTGGGAGGTAACATTCCGTCGGGATAACTACATGGACTTCCTATGTACAGACCTACTGTGGAATTAAGAAAGATGACACAAACATAGATCATAATATATATTATTATTGCACTACCAATTTAGACCGTCTTTTAATGAGATTAGGTGTTTTCCATCAACCATACATATTTTACACAGATAAAGGGTAGAAGGTTAGAGTTTTTATACAGGAGAAGCTAGCAAAGCATGTAAACAATCTTTTCAGTGCTGTGTTTCTTTCCCAGGATGGTGAATGTATGTTAGACCCGTCTCTCGGTGCTGCCAGTCAGCAGGTAACCCATTAAATGGTGGCAAATTCATTGAGGCGCCAGAGCCCTGCGCTACAAGTGAGCTCAGGCTTGCAGGAGGCTCCAGCTGGTTGGCATGGCGCCCAGAGGCACCTGGGGATCCCAGCCTCAGAGGAGGCTGAACAGGAGGTTCATCTGAGAAGGCCTTGTTTCCTCTGGTAAATGTATACTGTCGGGGGGGTTCTTGATCCGCTGCCCACTGCATTAGCCCAGAGACAGATGACGCTTTTGGAAATATCCCGGCACTAACAACCAGAGTGAAGTGTCTTTTACTGCCGAAGTGAGCCATCCCTGTAACATTGCTGTCACCACCACGCTCCAAAGTAGGAATGGTGTTTCCGTGGGGATGTATAAGTGTAGACTTTCTTGTTGTTGTGCAAGGTATTGGAAGGTATTTCCCTCACTCTACATGCAGGTTGTATTCATGTATAGTTTGGTTGCTGGTTCATCATTTAATCAACATAATATGAATATGTTATTGAACCAATACTTGAAATACATTTATTGAATGGCACTTGCAAATGTAATTTTGCTATCTGGGAAACCACAGTCTATACATACTGTATTTATTTCTACATGTGTAGAGTTTATTACCTCAATAAAAGCAGATGGCGAGTTGTAATTTCTGTTCACTCAGTCCATGTTATGTTTTATTTTATGTATTTCATAAAATACATAAAAGAAGAACATTTGATTTTCACCTCAATGAAAATCAACTAAGTCGTTGTCTAATTTACAGGAACATTTTTCTCGTTACAATATCATTATTCTCCTGTGAGATTAGAGTTCATTAATCCACTACCAGACATTGCAATCGCTATGACAGTTTTTTCAATACCTTTAACACGTTTCCTAAACTCTTAACACAGTTAGCACAACATCCATCTGTGTAGGCTGTACAATTAACACCTTTCTTGTTGCTTTGAAACAAAATGCATAGAGTAAACACACAAATTCTTGAACTTCTTTTACACACAAGCTCAACCAAGACCAAAACAATCGATTTGTACTGCCCAATTTACCAATGCTTTCACACTGTCAGCAAAACAGATAACATCATGTTTAAAACCTAATGATTGGCTAAAGTCAAAGTGAACAGCTGTTTATATTGTGAATTGAAACACAAATATATCCACTGTATTTTATTCCATTGCTACTGAGAAACAGCTGAAGTTATGCGAATACTTTACATCACAGCTGATTCCCAACTAGGAAACACTCAGGTGTTGAGGTTCTTTCAATTGCATGACCATATGGTATAGACAGTAAAGAGGACCTATTTGGGCTGATCGGGTGTGGAAAAAGAACAATATAGAGCAACACAAGAAAGTAATAATACAGTAATGCCTGCACAAGGGAGAGGAAGACAAGTACCAGGACAAGGGAGAGGAGTTGGACAAGGGCAAGGGAGAGGAAGACAATACCAGGAAAAGGGAGAGGCGTGGGACAAGGGAGAGGAGTTAGAATGTGTGGTGGCGCTCAGAGAAGGGCCAGAGCTAGGGTAATACTGTAACTGACAGCTATATTGCATATTTCTTGCAGTAATGTCCTGTTGCAAATGAAGCCTTTACTGCAGCAATTAAGATTCTGTCTTCTTTTTTCAATACAGTAACCTACATTCTATAAACCTACTCTGAGATGGGTCATTCATTTTTTGTTCTGAATCTATGCAGCAAAAGAAACAAAATGCATGCATTTACAATATCCTACAAAACAAAAATTTAGAGGCTTCAAAAGAAACTGCATTGCAAACACAATCTATAATCTATGTACTGTGAGACCTGACACATACCTGCATAAATGAATGCAGTTTCTATAATTCCATCTAATCTTAGTGTTTTTTTATGAAATTGTGCTATGATTGACTAAATGTTCCTGTGAAAAGAGAACGTGTGTTATTGTTTTGTAGACATGGGTTATGTTTACTGTGTTTTTGTGTTATGACAATGAGTGTTTGAATTTAGTTTACAATGTGTGATTTTGAGCATGAAATTAACAGTTTTGCCAATTGTGTGTGGTAGGTGTGTTGGTGTGTTAAGAGTTTAGAACACTTGTTTAAGGTATTGAAAAAACTGTCCTAGCAATTGTAAAAAATTGTAAAGACTTATTTATTACCGATTCTTTCATTTTAACCTATTTTACGTCAGTTTGCGACGTCTATGCTGCCGTATGCATGATGTCGCAAAACCAATAAGCTTATGCATTAGCGAGCGAGTTAGTTTTCATTTGAGATCGTTTGTTTTGTTTTAATTTTTGTTTAATGTTATGCGTTTGGAAATTTATTAGATGGGTATAAGTGGCTTATCATGAAACTCCGGACTCAGTATGACAGGTATTCAAGAGTTTTTAACCGTGAAAATAACATTTTGGCTAACGTTAGCTAGCTACAGTACAGTAGTACTAGTGAGTACAAGCTTACAGCTGAGTAGCTGTTTGTTTTTCTACCCTGAAGTCAGTTCTTGAGGCAAACAAGCCATTAAAGATAACACTTGGCTATGATTACTGCCACCCACCAGTACCAGCATAGCCTTGCTATCTAACTAGACTGTTTTACTGATCATTAGCCAATGTCAGGCCATCAATAAATACTTAATCTGACAATTGCTTGTCCGGTGCTGTTAGCACTAGCTACTATTGTTGTCGGTTTGTTATACGTGTACGCAATGCAACTGAAGTTTGTGAGATAATGATATATAGATGTCGAAGTGGGTCGTTATAAATCGGTTGCTAATCGTATGGTATCTCGCTACCTAAACATTTTACCCCCTCCTATTCACAACCGTCCTGTCATTTACAGTATTTTTTATCTAACCAGGATATCTGTTGTTTCTCCAATCCCTCACCATGTTTGTCAAAGGAGTGATTCCAGAAGAACACTGATATTGAGGGAGTCGCCAACTGTAATGCAGCCGAATTTTAATGAGCCGGGTGCCCAGGCAGGAAACGGCTTATCCCTGCCCCTTCAACCGGAGCTACCTACAAGGACACTGGCCACAGGGGGCTCGGACACATCAGGCACTGGCGAGGTGCATATACCTATCTCCAGTGGCCCAGCAGAGTCCAGTGGAGGAGGGGCATCATCCAGGAGGTCAAGAGCCAGTTCCCATAGCCACTCGCACGGACACAGTCGTGGCCACCACCACTCCCATGCTGAGCCTGACCCTGCGGACTCGGACCTGGAGGCTGGCGAGCCCAGCACGTCCTTTGCTGAGCTGCGCTACCTCTTCCGCTGGGTCCAGAAGAGTCTTCCCTTCTTAGTCATCCTATGTGCGAAACTAGTCATCCAGCATGCCCTTGGTAGGTAGTGAGAAGCAATGCTTTATTGTGAACGTTGACCTCTCTTTGGGGGTTGTTTACGTTCATTGATTATTATGGTTTGTATATTTTTGGGATAACTATTTAAATGGATGAATTTATTCTAAATGATTTAAAACGTTATTGTTGCAGGTCTAGCAGTTGGAGTTGGCTTGTTTACAACTTTCCTGTATGTAAATAAAAACCTCCAAACCCAAGTCTTTCTTCAGGTAAGTCACGGCCATGGGAAGCACAGAGACGTCAACGCATTCCCACATGCCATTCTCTTCACCCATTCTGTGAGTGTGCGTGATTCTTAGCGGGCCTTCCCCTCCGGATCGTTTCTCCCCAGGACCGCCGTTCCAAGTGGCAGTGCACGTGGCTCCTCCTCTTCCTGACCTCCTCCACGCTCCTGCTCTACTACACCTTCCTCACTGAGACACTTTACTATTGGTGAGCTGGAGACCGAGCGAGCTGTGCCGCGTTTGCTTCTCTGCGCTGCGAGGAGGCTCAAGAGCACGTCTAACCACCACCCCACCCCCCTCTCTCTCTCTTTCTCCTCCTCAGCCTCATCTTCCTCAGCCCTGCTGTTGAACTCCTGGGCTTCTGGGAGGTCCTGTGGGCAGTGGGCGTCACCAACTTCACTGTCAAGTTCCTCTTCATGGGGTTCAAGTGCCTTATTCTGCTGCTGCCCTCCACACTGGTGACACATAGAGCCCAGGTGCGTAGGTCAGCTGTGGTGTCGTGTCTAAAGGCCCCGTCATCCCTCAAATAAAAAGGTCATATTGTATGCCGTATGATTGTGATTCTATCCTCCGAGCATTCTCCTCTGTGGCGGTTCCCAGGGGCGATGGTTGATGCTAACTGAGGAGGTGGGCCAAGTGTACCAGGCCATGGTTCCTCTCCCCCTCTGGTTCCGCTACCTGGTTACTTACCAGGAGGTGGATGGTACCACTGGACTCACCCTGGGAGTCCTGCTGGCTTTGCTCTACTTCATTCTCAAGGTTCGAAAACATCCGTCTACACTGCGACCGCCGGTATAAACCCTTGTTCAAGTTTTGGACGTATCTTCTCTAACCCCCTTTTCTGCTCTTCTGCCATCCAGCTCTTAGGATTGTATGGATCGTGGGGTTCTTTCCAGAAAACTGTGAGGATATTTCTCAATGGCGAGGTATAGCACTCATTTGTATTTTTTTGTTGCTGTTGACATTTCTGGGTGATCAGGAACACGGGTCTGGATTTGCTGCTGGGTATATGTACTAAGCGTGTAGTTCCTCCTCCGCAGCACACGGGGGCAGCGGCCAGCCGGAGCCAGTGCAGCGAGGCTGGAGACGTCTGTCCCATATGCCAGGGAGAGTACAGGGAGCCGCGGAGCCTCGTCTGTCAGGTAACGACCATCAAAACAAACCAGTACAAACCAGTACCCACTGAAGCCTCTCACTCTGAGAAACACTTTGACCGGGTTTGTTTAACAGCGGTTAAAGCGGTTTGTTTCCTCCACAGCATATTTTCTGTGACGAGTGCATCGCTCTGTGGTTCAACCGGGAGAAGACGTGTCCGCTGTGTAGAACAGCCATCACTGACAAGGTGCACAAGTGGAGAGACGGGGCCACCTCACCCCACCTGCAGATCTACTGACAGAGGGCGCAAGTGTGCGGACAGGACAGAGCTCTGGTGCTTTGTGTCATAGTTGTATCAATGGCAATACACCCCCCTCTCCCCCATTGACTTGCGCACCGTGCTGTTTCTCCTCTGTCCATTCATAAAGGGCTGTGCCCTCTACTGGCCTATGTCAGTAAAGGCATACATGTGCATTGGGAAGCATCACTGTTCATGTCATTGCGACTCCCTTTGAGGCACTTTACTATAACAAAGTTGGTCTCTGCATGTCCTTGTTATTTAGTTCTTTCTCCCCCCATTTTCCAAATGTCTTTTTTATCATGTGAAAATGTTCCTTTATATTTAGTTTTGACTTATTTAGAAAAAAGACCATGTGGTACCTGAAGGCTTTCCTCTACTTGTACATATGGGGTTCATAAGAGGAAAACTGTATTAAACGACACGCTAAGAGGTTTATAGAAGCCCTGAATGAGGTCAAGATCAACCCCCAGGTTCAGTTTCCCCGTTTGGTCGGCTGTGGGTCATTGACACGACTCCAGTGAGCTGCAAGACACCACCTGTGCCCTTAGTCATGTTTCTCACTCAGTACCTGGGAGTCTGTGTGTGTGCTGGCTCTCACCTTCGATTGTTTTGGTTCCGTACGCAGAAAACGACCGGTAACGACCTACCAGTTCCGTAGCTAGTACAGACATTGATTGATAGATTATAATTAAAAAAATATGACAGCAGTTTTGGTGTAAAACAGCACACACGGAGTTCCTGCATTATGTACCGACAGTCCGGGTCCCCAGAGGGGACATCTGGTAGGCCTGGACAGGCTGCAATGTAGTGACCACAGAACAAAATACTGAGAGAGGGTTGGGGCACTTTTGCTGTGATCAATATACAGTTGGGTCCCAAAGTCTGAGAGCACTCGTCTAAATACATTCTTTACGTACGAAACATAAGTAACGCAAAATGTGTCTTTACGAAATGTTCATCAGCAACAATGAGTGACACGTTGAAGCTTTGAAAAAGGACTTTCAGAATCGAGTTATTTGTCATGTCCTCCTTTTGTTTGAATGACAGTGTGGACTTAAGCTGGCATGGGACTCCATAGGTTTATATATATCTATGTGGGACTGCACCAGTTGGCTTTGTGGAGTCCATTTTGATTTGACGTCATAAAGAGTTTCTTGAGATGTCACAGAAGGGTTGTATTTCTCAGTCTTCTATTCCCTCAGTCAATGTTCATTGTGTTCTCAGACTTTTGTACTCTACTATATGTATCCTTACTTTTGTTTTTCCAATGGGATTTTTTGACAGATTTTGGGACTTGCTTTCAATAAGATATATGCAATTGTGAGTGTAATTTGATCCATGCGTAAATTATTTTTCTATTATGGTGCAGTTACATCCTTTTTAAAAACCAAAGAGTGGAAGATGCATCTATTTTAGTACCATTATGTAGTAAAATCATGTCACAATTTCCTTGCAAAAAAAAGAAAAGTATGTTTCCATCAACAAATTTAATAAAAGTTATTCAATCTCTTGACTCTTTCCTTACTGAAGATGGCAAGATGCTTACGTTTAAACTCTACCCTACATGCCAAATTAGTTCATCCGCTATACCCAAATCAGGATTATTTTGTGTGAACTTCGAAGAACAAAACAATGACATCTGCAGTGTTTGTACCTTTGTGTGTCACAGATTAGAACTTTTGGTGTTGCGTGCCTACATATTATGTTCTTACAAAGCCTAAACATGCTGTCAGATGATAGGATCCGCATCATTCATATTCTTTCACTTTTCACAAGCCTCCCGTCAGCAGTGCCAACTTTTTATTTTGTCATGGTCCATTAGTTATATACATGATACAAATCAACTGAATCTCATGGAATAAATAAAGTGGAATATTGACATGACGGGTTACGTTTTCACTTCTGTTTTTGATCATAATCATCTCTCTCTCTGAGCTAATAACATTGTCTAACACTGAATCATATGATATACAAGATCTCTAGCCCAAACCCACTTCAGGGGAAACCCCCCACTCGAATCACTTCAGCATCAAGATGAACCCGGTTGGTTCTAAAGAGATGCGCTTCACTCAGACCCTGTGACAGAGGGGGAGATGCTCCTGGGTTGAGCACTTCACGAGCATTCCATCTGCAAATACATACACGCTGCAATATGACAAGGCACAAGCCCACCCCTGTTGGTTTTTGCATTAGTGACCCATATTTTTCCCAACGCACACACACACACACACGGCTGTGTCTGACACTACATACAAGTTCAAGTTTTCAGATTTAAAGAAGCTGGTACGAGATATCAAAATGGTGTTTGTTGAATCTTTTTTTTTTTTTTTTTTGCACCAGAACGTTCTAGCTTTAGACACTGCTCATAACTGGGAAATAATGCATTTCAGGTAAACAATAGAAATACAGTAAATATGCACCGACGACAAAACAAATGAATGCCCAACCTAAACCTCTTACGAGATCTACGAGTGAAAAACAGAATAAAAGAAAACTATTTGCATAGTGTGACTGACGCAGAGAAAAAAAAAGAATGGACAAATGTATACGGAAATATCAAAACAATTCTACAAATCGGCAAAGGATTACGGCGAGTTTAAAAAACAGTTTAAAAACCTATTTGTTGGGGGTGATTGGTCTGGAACACGCTGCATCCTCTCTGATAGAAAAGACCACAGGGAGCCGAGGGATGGACAGCCCTTCACTGTGACACGCTCTCATCACAGACACTCATCTCTGTTTAAAGAGAGGCCTTTAAGAGACCACAAAATAGGCCATATCAATCTCATAGGAACAGCCATACAGTCACACATACACACACACACAGTTTTAGAAGTGAGCATTTCGGCAGAGGGTCGAGGAGGGGAGGGGCCCCGCAGCCAACGTTTTTTTTTATTTTTTATATGCGGTCATTAACCAGCCTAAATCCACACACTTGATTCTTAAATGAGACAATTGAAGTTGAAAATAATGATTTGGTTAAGCAAATTTGGTCATGGTAATTAGTCACACACACACACACACACTGGGCCCCTTGTCCAAACCAACTATATTAAACATTCAGCTACATCGTCAGACCTAAAACCCACAATGAGTCATGAATGTCAGGGTTTGAGCCTGGGACAATATTCTGCCCTCAGCCAATACCTGGCTGGATAAATGGCATCCTGTTTGGAGGAGGAGGATTAAATGGCTTAACTCCAAAGACTCAGTTCACATCACAGACAGATTCAAATGTCACACTACCACCTGAAACGGAAGGTGCCAAAGTGTGGAGGGCACAGCACCATTCCTCATGTCAGTGAAACTGCACGTTTGCAACACAACCAGACAGTGATGAGGATCCAAACAAGAATCTGGCCCCAATTTTTGGCCATAATCTGATTGTTTGATTCCTGATATCTAGGTCCTTAAAACAATCTGGGTGGATTACTATAACCAAGGGGGAATATATATCAATCGTTTGCACGATGGAAACAAAGAAAAAAAGGCATTTAGAGTCAGTTTACATTCAACAAAATCAAATACAGGCAAGGTTTTCTACCTAGACTGGAGCTATCCAGTTTGACTGGTAAAGCAATGTCAGCATTTGGTTTTGAGAGTGGTGTGAAGTGATGCTTTCAGCAGAACTATACTATTTCTATAGCTGCTTCTCTTCTATTACAGGTACCAGGTATATCTTATCCTGAATAATAATAATAAAAATAAAAAAACATTTCAAGTGAAAAAGCAGAAAGAAGGCAATGTGGATTCCATATTTTTTGCAAAGGGACAAAATGCAGTTCTGGCAGACGTCTAAAGTGAATACCGTCCTGTGTGTTCATAACTGCGTTGCAACTTGCA
This sequence comes from Hypomesus transpacificus, assembly GCF_021917145.1. Taxonomy (NCBI): domain Eukaryota; kingdom Metazoa; phylum Chordata; class Actinopteri; order Osmeriformes; family Osmeridae; genus Hypomesus; species Hypomesus transpacificus. The sequence continues at coordinate 7,242,726 of NC_061064.1, read as the reverse complement.
TCACTCATTCACTGATTCTCTGGCATACAACCCCGTTTGAAGTCAGGAAGTAAGTCAAATGGGAAGCAGGTTGCATTCGAGAGGGGAACCTGGGCCCTCAAGTTCTAAAACATCTTAAAGATGAAAAGAAGAAAAAAAAGGGAAGTCCCCAGCGTTCTAGAACCTTCTAGCGGGAATAATACTGGGGGGAAGCAGCGGTGTTAGGGGAGTCACACAGTCCCCTCCACCCACAGTACAAAGCACCATGTTGTGGCATCAGCCAGACAAGCACACAGGAACCTAAGCAGATGCTCTGCCGTCCTCCTCCAGACTCTACGATGCTATAGTTAGGGCCCCGGACCGAAGGCCCTTCGCACGGACCTCGTAAAGCCAGCGCTGAGCCGCTGGTAGGGAGGGGTCCACCTGTGTTTGCACACGTGTCCAGGGGTGGATTAAACCCGTGTCAGACACTGCTCTATAAATACTTTTTTTTTTAAATGGGACACTGCGCGGTTTGTTTACTACACGCAGACGGGCGCAGCACAATGCCCAATCGTTATCTTCGTGGCCGCGTTCACTCAAGTGGGCTACATTTAAATACCACCTCAGATTTCACCGACTGTTTATTACACAAACGTGAAAACCAGAGAATTTGCAAGGAGAGCTCTTCATTCACGCTTCTAGTAAAGCACAACAGCCCCGATTTGGGTGCTTAACAGGTCTTTTAGTACATAAATTAAAAAGCGATAACAACCCCTGATAATGACCTGGGTTGTAAGCTTTAGTGAAGAATGGGTCTGACCAGAGTTAGATCCACATGTTGGTGAGAGAGAAGCCTGGTCTGTTCTGGGAGAAGGGGGGGGGGGTGTGTTGGGAGTCAGTCAGACCAGAGGAGCGGCAAGGTAGCGGCCAGCTAAAGCAGCAGTCTCCAGCTCTCAGAACCAGTCAGCCAGACAGACACACACACAGGGGAGGAGAGGTCTGGGTGCTTGGAGCAGACAGTCTTGTCAGTCATTTTGTTAAATTTCTACGAGTCTTTTTTTTTTTTTTTTTTTTTTAAGAAAACAACAAGGCATTAAAAGAGGAATTTAAAATAAAAAGAGTCCTAGGTTTCCAGGCGGAGCCGAGCGTCATAGGTTCATCCGGAGGTGTTCGGGCCGCTTGGACATCAGGGGGTAGGTGTGTTTCTTGTAGAGTCCGGTGCTGGTGCCAGAGGGCTGTCTGATAGGCAGGGGGGCCGAGACCTCACAGTTGCTGGAGCTCACGTCCATGTGCTCCATGGCAGACACCTCCATGGGCTGCTCCCGCTCCCCACAGCCGCCAGGAGACAGCAGGCACTGAGCACCTGCCATCGTGGGCCCGCGCGGCCAGCAGACCCCCCCGGCAAACTTCACAGGACTGGGGAGAAGCAAGGGGTCAGCAGTGGGTCAGCATGGAGGAAACACCACACCACACCACTCCACTCCGACTCTGCTTCTAACTGGAAAGGCAGGAATGTCTGTCTGTGTGTGTGCGTCTGTGGCTTCATTATGGAGAACCAGGCACTGTATGACGACGAACATCGGTGTGTGTACTCATGCTCAGGACCCAAGGACGTGCAGTGTCAAGTGTGGCTTTGTTTGAATGAGCTGTTCGCGACATATATATATAAATAAACGCACGCGTCACCATGTTGAGTTTGAGCGATGCATCTTGTGAATCGCCAACGGGGCACTGCACGACTTTAACTGATTACTACCACCACACTTCACCTTTATTTTTGGATAACCAAGCCAGGAATGACTGGCAACCAGTACTACCACAAGTGGGCAGCAGATCTCCATAGCGCAGTGGTTCTCAGCCCTGGTCCTCAGGGACCCCCTGTCCTGCATGTTCTAGATGTTTCCCTGCTCCAACACTGATTCAAATGACTGGGTTGTCATCCAGCTCAGCAGAAGCCTGATAACCATTCATTCATTCATTCATTCATTCATTCATTCATTTGAATCAGGTGTGTTGGAAGAAGAAAACCATCTCAAAACATGCAGGGCAGGGGGGTCCCTGAGGACCAGGGCCATAGGAGCTACCCTATTCAATTCTCCAGGCGCGAAAGAGAATTTATTGTACCTTAACTGAGAATTCACCCCACCCCGGAGACACGCACACAAGCAGCAGTTACCTCACTGGTGTTCTTGGGCTTCCCAGAAACTTCCGAGGTGACCGGACCTTGGGCTCACAGGAGAACTTCTCCTTCACGTTTTCGAGCACGGACGGGGCTACATACGTAAAACCCTTCGTGGGAGGAGAGAAGAGACCTGATCAAGGACTGTTACAGCTAAAACAACAGGACAGATGAGTAACCTTACACTAACAAGGAGCGTGCAATGTGCTGGAACAGTCAATAGAGCTTCCAGGAATGAGAAAATAAAACCCCAGATGAAACGCATTAACTTATTCTCGTAAGAAACGTTTGCTTTCCGTAAAAAATATATATAATTATATATTTAAAAAGTGCTTAAAAATACACACAGCTCATGTCCGACCCTTATGAGGGTGCAAACCCTAACAAAAGGATCGTGGTTTAACAAGACCAAACAGACCAATGACAGAGTGGCCCCACTTACCAGGAAGACTTGATTGGCACTCTCGCTGAGCGTCGAGTCATCGGGGCTGTCCACAGGGGTCTGGCTGGTGAACTTGGAGTCAAACTGGCTGACATCATCAGCTGATTGCTGCAACGGGAAACAGGAAGCAGGTCTGTCAAGAAGCGAACACACTCCAAAGAGGACGCGTGTTTACACATCTGGAGGACGCGTCTAGGAACGTTCCACTTCTAGCTAGGACCCCCGGGCCATGAATGACTTGTCTTGAGGTTCAAAGCAGATGGGGGACAGAAAGATAATCACACTTTTAAGTTGCCCTCACCAAGTTCACCACAGACACGCGCAAAACCGCGCAAGGCTGTGTCCGTTCCAGAGGGCCGCGTCTACTCACCAGGAAAGGCTTGAACGGAGGCTCCACTTTCCGCGCGAGGAGATCATCCCAGTTAATATGCCTGAAGAAAGGGTGGGCCTGGATACAGAGGAGCACACGTCTTCTCAGAAACACGCTCTGCGGAGCCCTGGCCAATCAGAGAACGCTGCTGAAGCCTGTACCGTTACCTGCACTTCGGAGGCATCTCCCGGTCCGGCCCCCAGCCGCAGGGAGGCGTTGCGCTTCAGCAGCTGGGGCCGAGGGGGGGGGGGGGGGGAGAAGAAAAAAAAAATGGAGGGACGTGTTAAAGTTTGCAACTACGTTTCAACTGAGTCAGGGGAAAAAGCTCTGCAGCTTTGGGCCAGGCCCAGAGCGAGGGCTCACCTTCTTTAGAAGGTCCCTGGCTTCTTGTGTGAGGTATGGCGGGAGGTTGAGCTTGCATTTCAGGATTTTATCGATGGTCTTCTTCCTGTTTTCACCAGTGAACGGCGGCTGTGCAGACAAAGATAACGGTAAACTGCAGACGTCCAAAATAACAGGATGAACCCAAAAATCCTCAATCTCTCAATAGAGCGTTTCTGGTGTTTGTTTAAAAAAAAAAAAAAAAAAAAAAAAAAAAAACAAGGGAAGTGACATCACTCACTGCTCCAGTCAGCATGTCATACATGAGGGCCCCCAGGCTCCACCAGTCGACGGCCCTGTTGTGTCCGCTCCTCATCAGGATCTCAGGGGCCCTGGGATGGGAGGAGGAAGACGGGGGGTCGGGGGGGGTCAGGACATCATTTCATGGAAAATACATAGAGGCTATTGACCGGTTCTCTGATACACTAATTGGTTCTCGTGACTCGTTGCGACTTACATGTACTCTATGGTGCCACAGAAAGTGTGGGTAACCGTGCCATCATGGATGGACTCTTTGCACAAGCCAAAGTCAGTCAGCTTTACATGACCTGAAGAGAGAGCGAGAGAGAGACAGGATGAGATAGTAGACATACAACAAATGTAGGGTCTTTCGTTTTTACACCTTGACAGTAGGGAGCCACGCATTCATTCCAATAACAAGCCACCATTTGGTAGGAAACGGAATTTATGGTCACCCGCTTTAAGGGAGACAAAGGCTCGGGTAAAGGTGGGTCAAGTTCACAGAGCCTCTGTTTAGGGTCAAAGTCTGCCGGCGTACCATTGTTGTTGAGCATGATGTTCTCAGGCTTCAGGTCTCTGTAGATTATGCCTTTCTGATGCAGGTGCCCCAGCGCCATGGAGATCTCTGCCAGGTAGAAGCTGCCAAAGAGAAGCCTCACAGCCATGAGACCCTTTTGTGTTTCCACAACATTCCGTTGTCGTGTCAAACGACATCTGGACTCTTCGCCTGAGTACCGGGGCTCGGCCTTGACATTTGGGCTACGAGGACGGCTCTTGTGCAAACTCCTAATCACCCTTGCAACAATTCATTATGTAATGGGCGCCTCCATCTATCCATCTATTGACACAACATCACTGAGAGGACAGCAGGCTCCAGTCTTCTATGTCTACACGGGACACACACGCACACACACACACACACACACGCCTGGTCTGACTACCTCTGTAGCTCACCATGCTGTGTCCTCCATGAAGATCCCTTCTCTCTCCAACTGCATGAACAGCTCCCCGCCTGCAAGCACACAAGACGTGCGACAACATTTTCATCGACGTCAATGTTTAACGCAGCATGTTGATTCGAGTTCAATGTAACGACTGTGTGGAAAGGATCCCCCGGTGCCGTTTCAGCTGGCACACTTGTTCACTCATAAGGCGTGTCAATTAAAACATTCATATTGCAGTCACATTCGGACAAATAAAAAGAAAAACGACTGACATCATAGAAGAGAGGAACCACTGACACCAATAGCTAAGGCATCAGAGGAATATTTGAACATCATTTTTATACTACTCTTATGACATCATGCACTACCCTTATGATACTACTGGAGACTATGACAACACTAGAGTAGCTCGCAAGTCCATTCTGACATCACACATGAACCATTATGACATCACAGACAACGTGATGACGAGTGTGTGTCGGTGTTCGCCTCACCGCTGAGGTACTCCAGGATGAGGTAGAGCTTCCCCCCGGTCTGGAATGCATAGATGAGGTCCACGATGAATGGGTGCTTCACTTCCTCCAGAATGTTCCTCTCTGCCTTGGTGTGGGCCGTGTCCTTGGCGTTACGCACTATCATGGCCTGAGGGAAACACGACACAGTCAACAACTCCAAATGACAAAAACAAGTTTGAGTGTTCCCGACCGCCTTCCTTTGTCCTCCAGGGTGGTGGGTTAATCTAGTTAGGAGTTTCTATGAAAACCACCTGCTGAAATGCAGATGTTTCCAAGTGAAGGAAACGTTCATTTCCCGTCTGGTGAAGATAATTGCTCTCCCTCTCCCCTAGCCAGGCCCTGAACAAGAGGAGCTCCTCTCAGCCATGTCATTATTGAGGTTAATATTGCCCTCAGGTCAACAACACGTGACAATCCTGTAGGCCAGGATTGAGGAATCTCAATTATTCGAACTATTTCAGCCGCTAGGAACAATACCGTATCTGTTTCCGATTGGATTAAAATGGCCCGTGTTGCAAAGGATGATCGTGAGAACACTTAGCGTGAGGTTTTACTGCCATGCTCAAGTACACAAGGCTGAAGTATGACACAACAAAACTGCTGTCTGCCGGGTGCTAACAGGCAGGATTCCCAACATGGTGTAGAAGAGAAGGTGTGGGTGGGACCCTGCTGTTTCATTTGACAATGAGTACAGCTGGCAGGTCAAATGCCTGTCATCATCAACCACAGAGGCCAACCAGGGAAACAGAGTTCCCGCATGGTAGCTACTGTAAATACAGGCCTATAAAAACTACAAACACAGCCATTACCAAACTTCAGGGATTCTGGGAAATTCACTTGTGAAGTGGGGTCGGGGGTAGGAAAAAGCAGGCCAAACCAGCAGTTACCAGTTCCAGAAAAGAGCCCTGTGCCATTACTAACCCTATCTTGCCCTGCAGCTTCCTATGGAGGTTGAGTTGGTTTCAAGTTGTGGGTGGGCCCCATTTGTGCTGTAAGCTGGAGTGTACCATGTATTATGGTGTACACAGACTGCTGCCACTAGCACAAGGGGGTCAGAGTCAAATCTGGTGTTGTGAATCCTGTGAATTTTTTAAAATGTTTTATAAGAGAATTTGTGTTTGCAAAGTCTGGTTTTGGTCCGAAACAAACTGAACAAGTCCCAGATTCACAGCTGACACCTCACCTTCTTCAAGACCTTCATGGCAAAGATCTTTCCACACGTGGCACCTGACACCTTGCGCACTTGAAAAACCTGTTGAATGACAGGAGCCCAGAAAAAAGTGATTTCATTTTAACCAGATGATTAATCACAAGATCTAATGACTACAGACAGTACAGATTTAAATATGATCACGGACATAGGCATCCTTACCTTTCCATAGCCTCCTTTTCCTAAAACTCGCAGTAACTCAAAGCACTCTGGGCGGATCTGATCAGTCCCTTTGTTGACGCTGTCTTCTGAGATTTCAAACTTCTCACAGTCATCCATGTTACTAGAGAAATGATCAAATCCCATTACAATACACTCTATCCAAATAGCTATCTACCTGCACCATTTAATGGCAATACTGAGCAACATGAAATTGTTATTCAAGTGGATTGAAATTGTGTTTAATACTCACAACTCAAACCCGCTGCACTGGTCCATGTACTCACTAATCTGAGCCTGGTAATAAAAAAAAATATTTAAAAAACGAGGATTAAGAATAACCACTTTAGACCAATGTTGGATTTACCACTGTGTTTGGTAATATATAGGCTGTCCCGTGACTCTAACCACTGAAATGCTGAAGCTATGCACTTCGAATCCTTGATTTTCTGCAGTATTTTGCATGCGATATGCAAATGTCTGCAATTTGAACATCTGAATCAAATGCAAAGGATTAGACAAACACTTTGAAAACTTTAACTCAATTGTTTCTAAGGTAGTGAACTTATCAGTGACGATAAAAGTCTCACTCATCCTCAATACAGTGTTTTCACTGTTTGGTAAACAATCACACGTCCTTATAAATATACATCATCTGCTGTTCCAGTCCAGAATTAACAGGGTTTGTAATGATGAAGACGGAACAAAACGCCCACTTGTAATGCCAAGGGAACTGCTTGTCTGGCTTTAGTCCGTCAAAGCAATATCGTGTAACTGCCACTGCTTGTTCTGTACACTTCAACATCACTTGCTCTTGCTGAGAAAGACTAGAGCAAGTATGCCTGGCCAGTCAGCTTGATCATTTCATGGGGCAGAGTGATGGTTATCTGCTAGCAACTTGCTACACCACCGCCGGCATCCTTCCAGCCGATATCTAGAAGTACTGTAGATGAGAAGTAGCCTGCAAGGTGTTAACTAATCTAGTTAAACTATCGTGTACATTGCTTGTAGACATCGTAATTGGAAAAAAGACAACGTTATGTTAAATATGTTTATTGGTTGAACAGATAGCCTTATTCCTCATCAATTAGTATGGCTAGCTAATGTTAGCAAGCTACCACAAATTACCTAGCAATGACATAGCTTAGTTAGCCATCTATTAGTAGCTGACTTTTCTTAGCCGCTGCCTATCTACTTAGCTACTACTACAGCTAGCTGCATACCGTTAGTAGAAGCCCCACGCACACACTAACAAAGCTTAGATATATGCTTCACACAGCAGCATTGGCATTACTGTTAGCATAGCCTGCCCAAGTGAGGCTTCTGTAAGCCAGCTAGCCAACTTGCTCATTAACGTTAACTAGCGAACTACTCACCCCATCTTCCAATTCTTCGTCGGACACAATCTCGTCCACTTGATCTAAATCAATGTCAAACACCCCTGCCATCGTCTCTGTCTTTATTAATGTATTCGGTAAAGCAAAAGCTTTCGCCCCCGGTCTCATGCACAACTAGCTACACATCTCCGCCATAACCGGCTACGGTAGAAACCATGCGCCAGTCACTATTGAATACCGACGACGAAACAAATTCCACGGGGGAAATAACAAAGCAAAAGCCTCTAGCGTTGAGCAGCCGTATTACGGTGCTTTTTCAGCTACAGGTTTCTACTTCACGTGATGCACTAAAACAATTGTAAAGGTGCAAACCTTGTTACAAACTCGCAATAAAGTATCCAAGCCGATGTTACAAAAGTCTTCGTTAGTTTAGGGTTCAGGATTAGAATGGTGAATGGTCATTCCTATTAATGCCGTATATAGCCCTACTCTTTTGTTACCATTATTAACCAAGTTGCTGATGAAAAATGTTGGTACATTATATTCACTTATTCGTGAGAACTATATGGGAAGACTATTCGAAGACCGGGATTTCCTAATTCTACTCACCCCCAATCCTGCACCTATACGCCAAAAGCAAACTGCTACCTCAACCAATAGGGTGTTTGAACATGCCCAAGCTTTGGTTGCCATCTACTACATTCTACTTTTAATATACTGTTAAATACATGATAACCCAAACAGAAACATAAAACACACTGCAGTTAGCCAACAACAGACACCACACGACCTAGCCCCTATCTACTTTCCAATCCTTAATTTCAATCCTCAATTTTCCCAATCTCCAGAAAGATACCCTGCAAAGTTTAAATTCATACATAGTTTACATATATCGCCCCATTCAAGATACAACACCACATTTCACGCTTAATCATGATCACATACATTGGACATCAGAAACACTTAGAATTTTGCAAATATTGGGCCCAACAGTTAAAGTATAATATGACACAATTACTATTTGTCTACTTTGACTATGACAAGGTCAAATACATACCCCTTTTCAGGCCCAATCAACTAGGCAACCTAAAAATGATACCATCCCATATAGTGAGATATTGGACGAGAGACAACACAAACATGTCCACCCATCACCATACAGCAGACATGAGTAGGGCTTCCAACTTTACAGTGAAATCTACTCTAAATAGGATTCGGGTTGGAGTTCGCTTTTTGCAAATCCCAGACACATGAAGTGGGTCATATTTAAAATGGAGTATCAAGAACTTTGATTCCGTGCAGCCATTATAGTCACACTCTTTTGATCCCTCACTGCAAATGTCTGAGATTTACACACGGGATAACCCAAACTTTTAGTGAGCTAAACCAAATCCAAAAAGGAATCTTATGACTATGATTCAGAGACAGCTAACCCTTTCCACAACCACAATAATTGCTATAAGGACTTTTCAGCTCTGATGAAGTGGCCAAGAGGGCCGTGGCCACACAAATCAGTTGTATTCTCTCCAGTCAACAGTAGGTGGCAGCAGAAACAAAGGGTTTGATTGATATTAAATAGGTACTTTTCTTCTGGATCCATCCAGATGCTTCTTTCCATTTGCCATAGTTGGATTGTGCATGTAACACCCATTTAGGTAACACTGATGAGGGAGGGTGATTTTGATGTGATGTCTTTCAGATAGTATCATGGCCATACCCATAGTGTGAGTAATCCCACAACCCTTACCTTTTTCTTAGTGCCTGGGGGCAGAGATGGCTTATTCTTGGACATAAAAAGAACCCAGGCATTCCTCACATGATTGACTTTGTGGCACCTGTGTTTTCAGATCAAAGCTAGTCTCTTCTCTCCTTTCTCGCCCTCTGTACTTTCCTCGGTGGATACCCACTACTAAGGGATGCAAAATGTTTGAAATTTCAGACCATGTGTAATTAAGACTGCTGAATGGTGAACATTCATTAGGGCCTGTTTTTAAAGAGAGTGACATGTGAGTCAATATACATGCATGCATTGGGCCAAAAAGAGACGCTTTGTATGTATGTTAAAATAATGAATCAAAAGTCTCTGGAGAATTTCCCCACAAGAAATTCACAAGAATAGATTAAAAAAGGGGCTTTTTGCTTTTGACACATGTTGAAAGAGAGAGGGAGAAAGAGATAGAAAGAGAGAGAGAACACATTTACACATTTGCAAATACTATAAAGGGGATTTCCATTAAAGCTTTGTTGTTAAGGACTGAAGGAGGAAAATGTTAGATATTAAACATTGTGGGCTTCTTTATGTAAACAGAAACAATGAAGATGGTTCCAAATAATGACATTTCCCAGCCTCGAGTCATTCTTGTCATCGCTTAATCAAACTACAATCAACATCAATTTATATATATATATATATATATAACTGATGTCATAAAAAAAAATGTAACTTGGATGAATGCAGAATAATCAAGCCAAGATTTTGAGTCAGTGCAGGACAGGTTGTGCCAGGTGATTACAAGGGAGTGTCCTGGCATCCTGACATTGGCACCTGGCAGAGGCGGTTAGCACTGGAGCACTCTGCCTTGCTGGCAGTTTGTGAACGTGGACTCAGACACTTGTACTCAACCATACAAAATGGCCATACGTGATGTGTCAAATGATATGGGTTGCCTCAAAAAGTGTTGAAGCAAGTTGCCTTTATAATCTCCAAAAGTAGTGTATTTTGTTTATTTTCTATAGTTAGTAAATATTCAACCTAGGATTGTCTAAAATAGTAAACAATATTCAACTTAGAGACAATGCATTGACATTTTGAAAACGATAGCAAGAAAGAAAGTCCATGTGAATGAAAACTAACTATGCTATCAAATTAATTCCTATATATGACATTCTATTTTGTACGTATGTGAATTCAATACTAACTACTTTCTGTTCAAACACATCACAATATGCTGTTACATGAGAGCTTTTTAAAACAGACACCATTTAAATCTGTTTATTAAAAACCCAGTAATATAGAAAGCTGGTACCAACCACTTAGGTAGACCCGTTGCCTAAGAAAAATCAAATGAACAAGGATGTTCCATTATATTCAACTTCTCTACTGACGTGTGTGATGACGAACAACATATTGTTCTCTATTCGTGCTTTCAACCACAAACTTCATATTTTTCAGGGAAATAGGTGGTTGTGACATACTTATTGACTTTGGAGATTTGAGGAAGTGACCAGGTGTTAAGGCACAGCCTGTGTCCATGCTCCAGTGGTTTCCAGTGGCTCTAATAGCCCTCAAAGAGGCCATCAACCATGACCAACCGCCTCAAGACTCTCACTTATCTATAACTTATTGCAATGGCCAGACCAGTTGGGGGAGCTAACCTGATCCTAAGAACCATTCGATTCAGACAACGAATACAAAAAATATCCGTTACAATCCAAAAAGCCTCGAGTGAGTGAGCGAGCGCAACACCACATGTGGGCAGACTGACTCGCTGTACCAAGACAGACAGCGATCTTCCGTCAGTTCTCCTCGCTGGTTAGAGTGCTGACAGGGACAGGGGACCCCTGGCGAGAGGAGCATGTGTGACTCAGTCACTCGTTAAACCAGAGACACGAGCATCAGGCCGCCAGACGTTCCCACTCCCAGGAAGAAGACATATGCAGACACCGAGCTGCACGAGGGCTACATCAGCAAGAAGAACGGTGGAGGGAGAGAGAGAAAAAGGAGAGAAATAGAGAGAGAGAAAGAGAGATAAAGGAGAGAAAGAGAGAGAGAAAGAGGGAGAGATAAAGAGAGAGAGTAAGAGGGAGAAAAAGAGAGGGAGGGAAAGAGGGAGAGATAAAGGAGAGAAAGAGGGATAGAAACAGAGGGAGGGAAAGAGGGAGAGAAAGAGGGGGAGGGAAAGAGGGAGAGACAAAGGAGAGAAAGAGGGATAGAAACAGAGGGAGGGAAAGAGGGATAGAAAGAGGGGGAGGGAAAGAGGGAGAGAAAGACAGGGAAGGAAAGAGGGAGAGAAAGAGAGGGAGAGAAAGAGGGAGGACAAAAGCAGTCTCATCATTTGCATACTAGTGGGCTGACCTGTTTGGAGGAGCAGGATTTGAATGTTGGTTTTCATGCTATGCCCTGGAGGAGAATATCCTGTCATGGGCAGGGCGTGGCTGCCAGAGGATCCACCCTTGCCCATCACACATGTATTCTGACCCATATAATAATTGGTTCCCTTTTACAGACTGATGCTTTTGTGTGTGTTTTCGGTTTTATTTTCTTGCTGTGCACATCATTTATTGTCGCTCTGGATAAGAGCGTCGGCTAAATGACTAAATCTAAATGACTAAATATTATTGAATCAGTTCTGATTTAGAGTCTATTTGAGTCTGACACAATAGAATAAGACAGTTATGCTAGCTACACCAACCATGTACCTCTGTAAAAAGAACAATGCAATAGGTAACTGCACTTATCCATAATCCATCAGCTGCTTGTAAATGAGTTCAACTGCCTTTATCCGCCATTTGAGACGGTATGATGCAAATGCTGAGGGAGAGAATCCGTAATAGGATATCCATTTCAATGTGAAACAGTAGATGTGAAATGTGAGAGATGGAGTCAGAGCTCTCTGTCAGGCTGTCATGTGAGTATGACCAAGGGCCCTTCCCTGTTCCATGGCGACACAACGTCCTTATAACATGAACAAATAATACCACAAACCCTGCATTTTTTGGGGGACTTTATTTTGAGTAGAAGCATTTTTCAAACAAAGCATGTACACATACAATGAAAGGAAAAAACTCAGTCCAGACATAAGATACACATACACTCATTCTCTCTCACACAGACATAAACAATCTCTTTGCACATACACATTGGGAGACATACGCCGAAAAGGGGGCTCCCTTATGGAGCAGGATGCTCTGAAACCCCCCCCTTCAGAACCACCCAAAAAATTAAAAAATAACACGACTAGAGCCAGCAGGACCATTCCAATGTTATCCAAGGATTTTGCTTTTATAACCAGGAAAACCATCCACTTGCATTAGTAATTTCTCAAAAGGTAAGTCATCGTGGCTCGGCATATTTTACGACCATTTATGGGTCAAACTATGATTTCAGCTTTGTCCAACACTATAGCACTATAAATATGACCCATAAGCAAAAACAAACAACTCACCAATGAAATGCAACCCAAGACAAAAAAGCTGCTATTGAGCAATAGAGGAAAGAGATCTGTGAAAGAAAAGAAGGAAGTGTGAAACTGAAGCGGAAACGAGAACAGAACAGTGTGTCCCATACCGATGACTGGGTGTCACAATGGAAGGTGTTGCAATAAGGTGTGAGCCTTTTGGATAATCTGAAAATTCAGGGGAAGGAAAGAGGGAGGGGAGCGGGTGGAGGCAAAGACACACACACACACACAAGCACACACACACCGGCCCATTTAAGAGGCAGGTAATCCTGGTGAGAAAAGTACAGTTGGACAAACACATCGAATACATCTGTATTTACATTCAAAACATAAATAATCAACTAACTATAACAATTGACTAATGATATGTTACAGACAGTGGGGTAGAGGAAGTTACACTGGACTACAAAATGTCCACATTAACGGATGCTCAAACAATGACAACAACAGAAGAACAGAACAGGATGCTGGTCAGATGAAAGAGCTCGAAATGTCAGACAGCCTACAGACTGTTGTCGCCATGCAATGTAACAGCCAACACCAGTCTGATAAGCTATCTGACGGGCCGAGAGAGTGACGATCATGCCTGGGACACATACACATACACAGGCACCATGTGGAGAACAAAATAAAATCCTGCCTTTACTTACCCTGAAAGAAAGAGAGGGAGAGAGAGAGAGAGAGAGGGAGAGCGAGAGAGAGAGGGAGGATTTGAAAGGCTTGACTGGATCGGAGGCAGACCATAGAGCTCAGTGCGCTCAACAGTGCCCCTCTGTTTTGAATCTACTCGAGTGATTCGTCTCCTGGCTCCGTCACTGGGGCAGTGCATTGAGTTCATCAGAGAGTTCACTTGAGGTAACGGCACAGAAGCTTTTCACTGTGTTCTTTTTTCCCTCCCTGCTCCAAGCCCGAACTCCGGCACTCACATACCAGGCCAACGGCACAGAAGAGAAAAAAAAGACGGAAAAAAAACCGAAAGAAAAGTCACAAGCAATTACGAAAAAGAGGAATCTTGGAACCCGGGCCAGCTGACGTTATCCAATGAGAAAAGGACACAAAGAAGGAAAAGACATGTCGATGACATAACATCATTTGGATGTCTGTGTTTCTAGCGCACAGCCGAACATGAGCCCATTAGTCTGTTTGAGCTTTACATCGGAGACACGATGTGTGTGTTCACACACACATGTAAAAACCACACAAAGGAGTCCCTCACCACGAGGCTCCTAGTAGCACAACTGTCCCCAAGATCGACACGCTTCGTTTCAGCTCAGATCCCCCCGAACGAAACTAAACTTACTGGAAGTCCCTGACACTCAATCGGTGGAGTTCTGTGTGAAATATAAGAGTGGGCAACAAATGGGGGCAAGATATATGAGTGGGCAACCACACACACACACACACACACAGATCTGATTTTGCATCTGGCTGAATGGCCCCAGGCAGACTCATATGCTCTCAAACTGGAAGCCAGACAAGTGAGTAAGTCCAGACAAAGAGTTGAGCAGAATGATTCATGGTTGATTTATAAACACTCATCCCTAGTTGCTCTACAGAATACAAATGGCATCAACGACAGGAGGCACAAATGTAATCTTACAACTGGAATATATTCTTCAGCTAAATAAATTAATGAAAATGGAAAATTGGCAGGAAACTGAAAACAAGTATGTACAAGATTTGCAGTCTATTTTATCTGTATTGCCATTATTGCTCAACAGAGTTAATTACCATAAGTCACATTTTTTTAAATTCAAATACGATTAAGTGAGATGGGTTTACAGTATACTCAGAAAATAATTCAATTAGTTCGAGTAAACAGATCTAGACCTAACACAATCAAGTAAATCAGGCACCTCTACAATAAAAACCACTAAGTTCCAGTGCAGCATAAGGCCTCGCCATGGAGAAGCATTGCCGACAGACAGTACATCCATACACACTCACACACAAAGTTGAAGCTGCCCTATGCCTGAAATAGTCATACTATCCACAACAAGCACACAATCAAGCACCTACCTTGAAGAGGACAATAAACCTCTGAAAAAAGGCCAAAACCCTAGAAGCTAGAAATCTCTATAAAAAAACAACCACTAACAAGCCAATGAAAGAAGTCCAAATTCAAAAAGTAAACGCAATCATCGTCAGTACCACTACAGAAGCAAAAAGCACTTTCATTATGGGTTCGATTTAAAGAAGCCATAAATCTCCGGATGATGTCAGAATTCTGTCTGAAAGAAGCAAGGTTTTGGACCAGAGAATACCCAAAACGCTCCAAACAGGAATATCAGGGAGGGTCTTCATTGGGTCTTGCCCTCTGAGAACTTCTGCTGCTGTAACCTCTTGGCATAGCTCTGGGCCATGGAGTTGACGATGGAGCAGACAAAGAAACATACCATGACGATCACCACCTTCTCGAAAAGCCAGGAGAGCCAGTTCTCTTCCTGTGAGGAACCACAAAAGAACAGAGAAGTTGGGTCAGTCAGGTGGCGACCTGCTCCACTCGCCGCTCACCGTGATGATCCCAGAGGCTAAAGAATGGGAGATGGGTTTCCTCTGCCATGTGCCGGACAGATAGAGGCTAATAAAACGCTGCTGTTCTGTGGCCCCCACCATCCTCCCTACTCGCCCTCACTGACCCCGGCTGGCAGCCTCCCTCCGCACTGTTAAATTGCCTCGTTTCTCTCCTGAAACTGCAGGAGGCTCAAGTTACAAGAAAAAAGGTACATTGTTCTAGAAACAGCCTTAATCTCTCGTTGTGCAACTAAAAGTCTCTGCTTCTATTTCTCTCTCTCTCTCTAGCCAAAGTAAAACAGGAGCGAGTAAAAAAAAAAAAAAAAAAATGTTTTTCAATGAATCACTAGAGTGGTCGAAAGAGAGAGAGAACGATGGGGAGAAACTGAGAGAAAAAGAGAGAGAGATAGAGAAAGCGAGGGAGGGAGAGAGGAGGAAGGGAGAAAAAAAAAGCTTTCAAAGAGATAGGGCTCCAGCTACAACTGGTTCTTTTTGTTCTAGAAGAAGGTTTTGATGGATTGTCACTAGCGAGAGTCCCCCGCCCCAGCCCCCGCCCCCTCTCCCCTAGCCTCCAGTCAGCGCCGGGTTCAGGCGGGGCACAGTGTGACACGGGGGAGTGACCACTCACACATTTACACACACACACACACACACTCCCAATCGCTGAGACTGAGCATGACTCAGCACGCCCCGTCCTACAGTACAATTGAGCTACGCTGCTAAGCTAGTAAAGCCAGACCCCACACTGGCCTCCCTCTCTCTATCTCTCTCTCCCTCTCTCCCTCTCTTTCTTTCTCAGCCCCCACACAACCCACCCCCTCTCTGCCCGCCCAACCTGCAGCGCGCACAGCTAGCCCCCTGTCACTCTAACTGAGCCCCGGATCGAGCCCCGCGGAACTACAGTACAATTACACACATCGCAACGGCAGGAGAAAGACCCCCGCTGTGTGGACACAACTGCTATTACTAGGAGTCAACAGAGGAACAGAGGTTGAAAAACAGCCTGAATTAAAAGCAAACGAGTCTATAGATTAGAATAAAAAAAAAAGAAGGAAAATCAGAGAGCGATTGAGAGCAAGCTTGAAAGAGAGAGAGATAAGAGAGAACTAAAGATAAACGAAGCTAAAGGGCGTCTGAAGGGAGAGGGAGGGGAAACGAGCGGCTAGTAACATTCTTTCTTAGCGCTGACACATGAGCGACTAGAGGTTCCGAGAGGCCCTGTACTTACCGCCGGGGTCCCCTCTCCAGCGCCACGGTGCATCTTCGACCTCTGGGCCTCCAAATAGTCTCTGAAGGGCCTCTGGATGGAGGCCCCCAGCACTGGCACAGCACTGCCTCAGCCAACCCAGATAGAGAGAAATGGAGGGAGGATGGGAGGGAGAGAGGGAAGGAGAGGGGGTGGGGGGGGGGGGGGGAGACAAAGCACGTCACTTCATTGTAACTCACCAACCCAAGGGCAGCAACAAAGGGAGGCATGCTGTCCTGGCTCCTGTACAGGGTTGGCTCTCTCCCCACAATGCCGTGTGAGAGAGACACGGAGAGAGCCTGCGATCTCATCTCCACAGATAGGAATTCAGAACAGACCAAATAAAAAACACAAGAGGAAAAAAGGACAGGATGTACTGAGAGCTACATATCCTAAGTTTCAGTAAAAAAAAAAAAAAAAAAAGGAAAAAAAATAGAAAGAAAAAAAGAGAGAGAAGGAGGAAAAAAGTTGGCTTGTCCTCGGAGTCCACACACGCATTACACTCTCCCGCTCTCTCTCACACACACATCCATGAACCCGCTCAACTCCCCTGCAGTGCTCCTCTAACGCTGCAGAGAGGAGAAATGAATGACTTCTCAGAACTCTCAAATTTATGGTCGGCGGTTCCTGTAAGAACTGGTTTCAGCCAATTAATGAGGATATGAGTCGTGGGGCTGTGTCATCACTGGCTGAGAGCAAAGGGAAGGCCCTGCCCTCTAAGCCCATAGGAGGAGAGTGCTCCTGTAAGACAGCCCATATTAGGAAACCCTTTACAAGACTTAGCCACCGACTACAAGCACCCCCCCCCCCCCCCCCAACTCACACACAAAGGAGAAAAAAAAAATAGGAGTGAGAATGTGCCGGAGTACCGAGTTGCCCATCCCTAGTCAGGAGTTAGTGATTAATCACTAAACAAATACATACTAAAGACCTCCACTTTTATATTTTTGTGGCAATACACAGTCAATGAGATCCATCTGTGTACTGTAAATGGCGGGATAGCATGTACAAAGACACACTTCAAAGCTCCTAATGCATGTTTGAACAGGCATGGCGATGTCATAGTCATTTGAAGCTGACTTTATGGGTCGGACAACTTTCTCTTCCATACAACCTTTTGCCACACTTCCCACACACTGATAAAGCCTACACACACCTTCACTTTCATTGTGTGAGATGAGTGTGTGGTAAATGAATGAGTTAGCAAATTGGTCAGCCTTCTCTAATCATTACTTGAGCACAAAGTAACAGACATCCTCAACACCATTTGGCAGAAAATGGAGGGAAAGCCAAAAGGGGAAAAGAGACTAAACTCCACAATAGAGAAAGCACAAAAGAATTCAAGAGATATGTTGAAGACTAACCAACAGAAATGAGAGGGAATGTCACTTCCTCCCCCACCCAACACTCATACTTTTATTTACCATACCTAACCATTCAAATGCTAATTTCAACCATAGTCCTTATTCTTAGTTGAGTAAAACTCATTCTTGTTACCTAAAGTCAAAGATACTCATTTAACAGATTGAAGCACTTGAACTCGAACAAAGACTGAAACCCATGGTTGAAGAAATGGCGGGCTCGATTCATGCCTTCTTCGATGAGCAATACTGAGTCATAAGCCTGGGCGACTCAACCAACAAAGAGGGAGAAACTCAAACCCAACCGTCACAAAGAGGTTTTTAATGCTACAAGAGTGTCACACTAATTTCAAATATGGTTTTGACTTCCTTTAACTGGATGCAGAAGAACGCTTTTTGAACATGATGGACTTTGACATTTCTTCTATAAATGTGTTCCTTAATATACCTGTACTGTAAGTAGCCTCCTTCAAACCTGTGTTTTTATCCTCAGTGTGGGAGTATACACAGTGCATGTGTCTTTATTGAAGAGGAATGTAACAAGCTGCAGTACCTGTGTATACTTTGCCGTGAACAAATGTATGATGTGTGGATTCTGATCAAATATTATGATTTGGACATGTGTACATTCTCTATGATGAGAACAAAATGTGATACTATTATGAAATTGTTTTTTCATTTAATTAAATGTCAGTTATACAATAAAACTAGTATCTTCTAACACCGCATCCCCAGTTTCATTCTTGAATAAATTAAAAAGGAGATACTGGCAGGGGCTACATTTTATTAAAACCAATTAAATTGTTATAAACAATTACTTCCTGTTATTCAGTCACCAGACATTGACCCAATCTACCACTAAGCCTAAAATTAATTGTTGTGTATGCAAGTTGAAATTATACAATGCCGGCTCACGGTTCAATAAATCATAATCTTAAAATAATATACAAACATTATAATATAAATTATTCAAGTATTTAATATTTAATATTAAATGTGCTCAAATAATGAAATATTTATAAAACCATGAAATCATAGTCTCGAAAGTCTTGGAAGAGACCGCCACATGGGTACAGCCGTTGAACTTAATTCTATTGACTGAAACATTCCACTGGCAAATGTAAAGTTTCAAGTTTAAATTATTCTTGCTTTCTATTTACTGCAAGGTTGTATGCAACAACAAATAATGAGCACACAACAACGGATAAAAGGATAAATGCAGTATTCCTTGTTGCAAATACAACTGTGAACGTATTATAAAGAAAATGTATATATCTACTCAAGGGTCAGGATTGAGTTCATGGTGAATAAACATGGGAAAAGTGCTCAAGCTAATTGAATCCCTTCAAAATGATACCAGAGCATTTCCACCTAAATTGAAATCAGGTAGAAATTGTTTATATTGTTATGCCAAAGTCAAAACATACCATGAATTGTATTCAAATAATGGAAACAATAAGAGAGCAAATATGCTTAAAAGAATTCTAAATCTGTTTTAGTTTTTGTAAATCATATTGTTTTTACAGCACTGCAAGCTTCAAGTTTTCTCAAATTCTAATCATTTTCAATCACGCTTCTATCCACCTATATTTCTTGGTGGGGAATATGTAAGTGAGTTCTGTATAAGTGAGAAGTACATTTGAATTCAGATGCCCTCTATTTTGATTCTATTTTGATTTACGCTGATAGAAAAAAACATTCCAATTGATGGATCAGTTTGATGTGAACTAACATTATATTAAAAGACTCAAGTAAAGACAAAGTAAAGAAAGAATAAATAATTATTTCAATTTGTTTCTGATGTCTGAAGTCATGAAATTAACTCGTAAATGTCCATTTATTGTTCTCATCTAAAACACAATCCGACCCATTAGAAACCTAGAAAGCTTTGTCACCCCAAAAAAGTGTAAGGCTATCAATACCGTTACGGATATCAGACCAGTACAAATGAATCCTGTTTTAAATATCCAAGCTATCAAACTGTTATTTTAAATTACAGTGTTATCCATGAAGCAATCACACGTAGTAATTTTAAAGTTCACAATGAAAGCAAATAAAACAACATCACTGACGAGGTCTGTTTGTTTGAACAGCAGTGGTCACACTAAGTCAACTATATGGACATAAGGGTATAGATGCTGGGAGTGCTACTATCTGTTAACTAAGGTATGAGACAACTCAGGTGGAGGGGGCGGTGAGGGAGCAAATAACAAGTAGACCTTTGCTTTCTTTTTCTTTTTACCGTGTAGGCTGTATTCCTAAGCCTTAGCGGTACAGATACTCTTCATAGGGTGTATCATACGAGGTCACCTGTATGACTAGTGACAGAGGACGGATTTGTATTTAGGATGTGAGGCGTCTGAATTCTCCTCAGTCCATGAGATCATTTTCTCTATCTGTAGCCAGTGTTGGGAACTCCTAGCTGACTCAGATCAACTGGAGGGTGAGGTATCATCGTCAAGACACATACACTCACACACACACACAGATAGACATATTCTGAGAATGACCGCCACACGTCTACAAATACCTGCTCCCAAAGTCCACAGACCCAACTGTTAACCTCCATGTTGACAGCATGTATCTACTAACTTCACAACAAAAACAACATCACAGGAAGCATCAGAAGGGCAGAGTTGGTCTGGAAGCACACAGACTGATAGAGGTTAGGCTGTGATAGGTAGACTGAATGGAGACTAAACGGAGACTGCTGGCCTGCTTCACAGTGAACCAAGACCGGTGTTTGCAAAGTACCGAACGGTTCCAAAAGTCAAATCCCCACCCCTCAGTTAACATACACGACATAATAATAATATAACAATAAAATTTCCACAAGCGCCATCCAGTAATAGACATCTATACTGATATTCTCGAGAGGTGGATGTGCATTTGGAGTTGTGCAGGATGCCGAAGTGCCATAAACTCTATTTTTATGAGGCTGTCGGTTGTTGTCCAAATCAAAACCAGAAAGTGAAATCACTGATGAAGAACACCTGAGTGAAATGTTCAGGTGCCGTGTGGGATTCTTTACAGCAAGCCTTTCAAGGGGATTTTCGCCACTTCCTGCGAGAACTACATCCTTCTTGCCGACTAGAAGACATGAAAGAGTTAATTTGTGACTGCCATCAACGGCCGGATTTTTTTAATGAGCTATCATTTCCTGCTGCCGTTAGAAAAGACTATTCAGATTTTTCAGAGCTGTAGATTTGCTTGAGACCAAATTCCACAGGCCATGAGTCAGAGACAACCTTTGACCTTAGGCCCCTTCTGAAGCTGCCCGCCAGAACACAGCCTGCCACCTCAGGAGGGAAAAGCAAGACACTCACACGCACGCACACACACACACACACACACACACACAGAGACATGCAAAAAAACACGTTCACGTGCTCACATGCCCATATAGCTGCATGTCCGAACTACACAAACACACACACTCACAAAAGATAAATGAGCACATTACAGTCGACATACATACAAACACAACCTACAGGACATAGTCTAGAAACCTCACACAATACCTCGGTCATCTTTGAGTAAGTCACATTCAACTGGTCAAAAGTATCACAAGAACAAGTTGAAAGTATCTCTAGTTTGGCAACACAAGACCAACTCCACAACAGACATGATCGTTTGAGTGGGACAGCTGCATTTATTTCCCTTGACACACTAAAATCCTGACCTCTAGACTACAGTGACCCTAGCCCTAAGCCTCGCATCCACAAAGTGCATTCAGGCACGGTTACACCAATTGTACCACTTCTTCAAAAAATAAACTACAAATTGAAAATGAGGAACATTCTCATTCGTTTTCCCAGAAAGCGATCCTCCAGAGTGGTGTGCATGTGCCTGCGTGTGCGCGCGTGTCAGCGTGTCTCCCTGGTTCCATTCTCCGCTCCGTCAGCCAGAGGGATGGGGCTCTTTCCCGATGACCTCACCACCAAGGCATGGAGAAGGCTCCTGGACGGAGATCCCCCAACCGGGGTGTTTATCACATTCTCGCTTCTCAGCCATCTGTGGCAGCCCACTCACACACACACCCCACACACACACTCACACACCCCACACACACACTCACACACCCCCCACACACACACACCACCCCCCCACACACACTCCCTATCTCATGGCCTCCTTCACACCCTCCATCCTACACAAACACACACACACACAGTTCCACTAACACTACAAAGAGAAGGAACAGCCCCAGAAATGAAGTCATTTCTTTTTGGCAAATAACTTATCAGCAGCGACTGCCAGTCAAACACACTCACACAAATACCCACTATGGGTGCCCACTACGTTGCCGGGAAAGCAAGGGCACCAATTACAGAAGGAAGTTATTCCTGTCACCTCCCAGGCAGGCCCATAAAACAGCCTCTGATGTGGCCCCGCAGACTGTGGAGGTGTGTTGCTGTGGAGCGCTGGGTGAGTTAGCCTGGCCAGGGGGTTATTGACCCCCACCACGGACTGGGCCAGTCAGACAGGACCATACGACAGACAGGGGGAGACACGGACAGGGGTGAGGGAAGGTGTGTGTCTGTGGAGACGGTTGGCTCTGTCGCACTGCTCCAGTAGGAGAGTCACATCGACGACATCGATGTGACTGTGTTTGACTCATACAGTGGACCTGTAACTTTACGTGTGGCTTATATGTTAACCTTGACTGGTTGCTCTGGCAACCACATAGGTTACCAAGACGCTATTAAAAACCACAAACAGTGAGTCGGTCTTCCGTAACGGAAACAATGTGCTCTACTACAGTATATAGGTTGTACCTCCACATGTGTCAGAGAAGGATTGAATTAGAAATGAGAGAGGCAAAATATATCAAAATGTTCTTTTTTATACAGTTAGTAGAAAACACAAGATAAATAAGCACATCCTTATCTTTAGTTTGTTATTTTTCTGAATAGACACCTTTTATACTAGATTAGGGATGTGTGTATGATTGTATGTGTGTGTGTATGTGTGTGTGTGTGTGTGGTAGAACATCCATGCAGCCATGCTGTGACTCAGGTCTGGACCAGGACCACACTTGGATGACGACTCAGCCTCCAAGGACAACTGCTGAACCAAGCATAGAATCACACAACACAGCAGACCACAGGAGACGGGACTGATCACCACAAAATAACTGCACATGACGCTGACTAACAGCCAATGAGTGTGTCGTTAGATCCCAGCTTCATCAGATATCAGTCCACAATGAATCCATGTTGCCCCATCAACAACCCACAGTCATTGTGTAGTCTAGTGAGCTAATAAACAAATGACTCATTTCCCAGCAGTGAACAGTTCAGTCCGGTGCTTGTTCAGGCCTGATTTGATGACCGGCCCAGGTCTCAATAGGGGAGGACAGGAGGGGGCAACAGGAGACGAAAAACAAATGAATCAGCAACGCAGGGAGCGAGAAAGGTGGGTGCGAGGATGACGCTGAACCCGAGGGCTCGGAACACGACACCGGAGATGGTGTCATTGATTTGACAAGGCGGCCCCTCCCCACCCTCGTCCAACCCCCATCTCTCCTGACAGACTCCCTCGTCCGAGCCAGAGCCACACACACACACAACCCCTCACTGCCCCTCCTAGCGTTAATGACCTCAGAGACGCATCGCCTTGACCGCTTAATAACTAAGTTAGCAGGTCATATTATTCTAAGGGCTGAGATAAGGCGAACTTGGAATGGGGGGGGGGGGGGGGGGGGGGGGGGGGGGGGGGGGATAAAGCCTTCCAGATTGGTCTGATTTCTCAACTCTCACGGCCAGAGCCCGAGGTAATCATAGAGAGGAGATGAGGAAAAAGGCCCCTCCTGCTGCGCCGGGCATTAAACTTAACGACGCCGTATAAAAGCCGTCACCCTCAATCTGGGACTGCATCCCTCACTCCCTCCCTCCCTCCTGAACCCCCCCCCCACCCCTTCTCTCCACTCCGATCCTGTCTTTCTAAATGAGGCGTCTGACTGTGACTTCCCCCCGGAGCGGAGCGGACCGGACCAGACCAGAGCGCAGAGAGAGCAGGGCGGCGGTCAGCCACCAAGACCTGATCAATGCCACCTTTGTGAGGGGGGCCTCAGGTGACCGTCTGTCCGTCTGCGGGCCGCGGCCCTCCCAACACTCCCTGCAGTGACTAACCTGGGGGGGAGTGCCTTCTGTGGTCGCCGACGAGCAGCCACCCAGCCCTGGAAGGGCCCGAGACCACTCCCTTCCTGCCGATGGCGTTAGTGGCAAGAATGTAGTCACATTTCTCACAAGTGCTACTTATACTGGCAGCGAGGTGCCCGCCGTGGAGGCTGTTAACCCTGGAATGAGCAGACGGGAGATAGAGTCAATAAAGGGCTGACTGCCTGGTTTGATTTGACTTGGGTCAGGGAGCATTCAGCCAGTCACCGTGGCTTCGTCGGGACTTCACACCTCGCCATCCTCCTTGGCAAAGTAGACCCCCACATTATCACACGTCCCTGCAAAAAGAAACCCTCGGTCTCTGCCTTCATGCATCAGTTACCGATTTGCACACAACCCATTTGCAGATCTCACATCACCTCCTAATCCATTCTTCTCATTCAATTCCCGCTCTCACTTTCTGGCCTCTCCATCTACCCCGAGGTTCGGGGCCGGTCTGGTGTTAGACCCGGAACAGGAAAAGGCCATCTGCATGGCCATTGTGCTGCTAATCTGCTCCTGACTGGAAGACGGGACTCAGGTGGAAACAGCTGCTTTGTCATGGAGAGCCAGGTCCTCCCTCCACTCTGTCGCTCTGGTATTGAGGGCCAGACCCCTGAGGAGCCCGGCCTCCACCGCCCCTCTTCTCCTGTGCATCTCAATGGCTCTCCCCTCTCCCCTCCCACCCCCACCAGGCCCCCTCCACTGACACGCAGCGTGAAGGATGACTGGAGCCCCGCATGACAATGCGGCGCGTGTTAACTGTTACTGACCGGGGCCATTTCAGATGCCTCAATCGAGAAGATGGATTGGTGATCGATTATTAACCCGGGAATATGTGACGCACGCAGGCACGCACACACGCACACACGCAGGCAGACAGGCACGAATGCACACTTTAGAGTCTCAACCCCCCCCCCCCCCTAAAGCTCTTAAGTCTTGACCCTCCTGCCACAGCAGGGGGAAACACTGACACAGTCCAGACATGCTGTCGACCTGCAGACGCTGAATCAGCACTTAGAACTGTACCACCCATCCTCCTTACCATCATAATCATCATCATCATCAGACACCCTTTCATTCCCAAATAGCACCAGATCGGCGGTTAAGATATCTATCTGGCAGGCTTAACCAGCCCTCCAGCTCAGCCTAAACAAAGGCGCTAGCGCCAGATCAAAGAGCTGAAATAAATATCTCATCACTGGCTGTCTAACATTCGCCAAGCATGATTACCACAGGAAAGCTGTGTGTTCCAGTAAAAAGGGGCACGGCGGCTGAGTTTTTACGTCCAGATCCTGAGCGACGGGGCTGTGGCGGAGATAAGGGAGAAGTAGCTGGAGGGGGGAGGGGGAGGAGGGGGACAGGTTATCTGACTAACTCCGGCAGATCCATGGAAGTCTGGGGACCATGACTTGTGCTTCACTGGGGCCTGCAGGAGATCACAGAGGAGGATCATAACAAGCTCCCTCCAGAGTGAGGCTTGTGGGCCGCTTGGCAACACCGACACAAGAACAGGAGGATGAAAGCTGTGTGTGATTGCTCACAGGCTCCATCAAAGGCTTGTTAAAGATGATAGGCGGAAGTTCTTATTCATTATAACAATGACTCGGGACACATCACTCTTGTAAGGGGGCCAGATCGAAGTGGCCATAAAATCAAACTTGAATCTACTTCTTCATCACAAACATCCCATCTTTTTTCTATAAGCCTCGAGATGCAGTCACTCAGAGGGTTGTGTGGATTGCAGATGCAGATACCGTTGCCGATGGAAGACAGCCTAACGTGAAAAGGTGACATTTTTACAAATATTTATTTGCGATGTTTAAAATTCCACACAGCTCACTAAAAGTATTCCCATCAGTCTCCCCAAGCTTTTCTTTTCTCTTCCAGTTCATGAAAAGCTTAATGCTGTAAGTAGTATTCAACAAAAGATGCAGAAAATACACCAGTTGAACTGAAAGGTCACTCATACAATGAGTCGTCAAAAGGGGGTTTTGCCGTTCCTAACAGGTCTTTCTGAGCAGCGTGCCAGTGGTTCCTCTCTCAACAGCACCCCATTGTTGAGATGTTCATTGATGGACTAGAATCAAAAAGGGAACATCCTCATTCATAACTGTAGTGATGTCTGTACTGTGATGTCTATTACTCCAAATGATAACTGTAATGTCATTGTTGTGATGGTGAAAATAAGCTTTGATTGATGATTGTTCTGAAGTGAAATACTAGTAGGCACATGGTCCTCAGAGAGGGATTGAGGGCAATTCCTAGACAATGGTTAACTTTAAAACAACAACAACTGCAAGGGTAGTGTCATCTCATGTCATGTGAGAGTGAAATCACCACAAGGAAGTCCAAAAGTCACAATGACATGGCATGGTATTTCATGATGTTCTTACATGGTGAATTAAAAATGCCTTTTGAAAAGCAACAATTCAATTCAATAATGAAGGATAATCACATACAATCTATTTTGTATATCGTTTGAAACAGTTTTGTGTTCTTTCTCACAAATAGTGAATGAACTCCTATTTAAATTAGGTTTGTTGATAGGTTAATACTACTACGCTAAAAACCTTGCAATTATGTAAATACATCCATAAGTGGCAAGGGCATTATTCACTGAGCAATTGTTAATACTGACAGCCAACAGCTTACCCTTATAATTGAGCTGTATAATAACTCAGAAAGTATCGCTATACTTAGAAATCAAAAGAGAAGCTAAACTTGATAAAGTTTGTTGAATGTAATTGAGATTATGTCAACTTGAAGCAATAAAGAAATGAATAATCAACAAACAAAAACGACAGTTGCTGTTGTTGGTTGGTTGTAACTCATTTAAATTATTGTACTCTCTGTGAAATATATTATTGTTACTTACTTTTCCACAGGTACACTCTTGCACTTTTGGAGGTTCATATTGTTTAATTGTAACTTGTTTGACTGCATGCTCTTATGGTTCTTCCCTTTGGAACGTATTTGGTTTTTCAGAACGTATGCTTTATGTTTTGGCTAACTGCAATGTTTTCTCTATCTAGTTGTTATGATCAGTGACCTATGCACTTTGGTAAAGCTCTCTTTTGGAAGTCGCTTTGTATAAAAGCATCAGCTAAATGAATAAATGTTATGTAAATGTAATAAAGACCCCAAAGTCGTTAATGATTAATTAAGTCGTTGATGATTGCACTAGAAGTATTGTTGAGCGAGGGGTTAATAACGACGTGTGCCAGGATCTAAAGGGTTAACAGTGAACATGACCTATCTATGGATGCTACAATGTGTGTGTGCGTGCGTAACTGTCAAGGTGGATGTGTGACAGACAGGAAGGATGTTGACGGTTGAAAGGTAGTAAAAAGGGGAAACCAGACATGGAGCTGCAGAGTCCTGACTCAGAGTGAAACCTGCCATTCACCCCATATCTGTCACCTCGGAACAATGAACAACGAGCAGGAGGACGACGCTTCTGAAGTACAGCACACCACACACACCGCACGCACCAGCACACGCTCAGACGCAGGCAAGTATTCAGCAATACAATGCTGTCTGTTCTTTGTAGCGATATCTTTTGAAAATGTACTGTAGTAACATCGTATCAACCTGTTACTTCTTACTTTTCGAATTATGCATTTTGTAACAACTTTATAATACCGTTTCTGTTACTGTAATACATGATTTAACAATGTAATAGAATGCACATGACAAAATTATTTGGTTATAAAATGAAATTTATAGCCCCCCCCCCACCCCCCCAAAAAAGTAAAACCACGTTCTTGTAAAACCAAAAATCCTTGAGTGTGTCTTTTTGAAACAATGACAAAAGAAAACTCTTATGCCAAGGAAGTGAGTTGAGTGAAATCTCACTATCTGATTTAAGAAAGTGTGTGTGTATACACATGTGGGTATGTCTACATGTGCATATGTGGGTATGTGTGTGTGTGAATGCATGTGAGTGTGTGTGTGTGTGTGTGTGTATGCGTGAGTGTGTGTGTGTGTGTGTAGGTGTGTGTTTGTAGGTGTGTGAGTGTGTGTGCAGAAAGAGACACTCCCATCTGCAGGTGTGTAGGGGAAGTCACCTCCTGGCATCTCTACAAGATCAACCCAACATCCTGCCCTGTAGCATAGCCCAGAGGGATGTGTGTGTGTGTGTGTGTGTGTGTGTGACTGTGTGTGTGTGTGTGGCAGGAGATGAGGAAAGATGTCCACGGATAAGAGTGGGTGACACTGACAAATGGACGATATCATGAATGGAAGGTTTATAAGGCACGCTATCAGTCATCTCCTGTTGCCTGTGTTCTAAATGATTGCTAAATAAAGCTCGAACGAGCCAGTAGCCAATCTGCGTGTGGTCATAAAGAAAAAAGGCAGAGAGACACAGATGAAACAGGCAGCCTTGAGTTCATCTTCACCTGGAAGCTTCCGTGCATGCCTCTGCTCATAACCACCCTCCCACGTGGTATTTCACTCTTATCAGCCAACACCCAGACTGAGAGAAGGATTTCCAGGGAAGCATAAAAAAGGCGCCCTTTCAAAATGTGCTCTGAAAAATATGCCGCCACTCGACGCAGCCACTGCACGTCTATATATCGCCACGTTTCATTTGGAGCTACTTTGAGGTCAGTGACCTTTTTTCAGTCCTCAAATGAATAGGAGCGGGGTTCCCCTGCAGGGCCATGGGTGACCTCAATGGCACAATCGAAGCATTCTCAACCGACAGCCCCTATCATTGCCCTCCTCTACCAGCCCTCCTCCACCAAGTGTGATGCACACACAACACACACACACGCACGCACGCACATTTCCATTTGTACAGAGGTTCAATATTACTCAGTTGCAGGCTTACTCACCCGATGAGCGCCACCATCTGCTCCACTATGTGCTTGCTGAAGGTTATGATCACAAACAGTTTCTGTGAGAAAGACAGAGAGAGAGAGAGAGAGAGAGAGAGAGAGAGAGAGAGAGAGAGAGAGAGAGAGAGAGAGAGAGAGAGAGAGAGAGAGAGAGTTAGAGAGGACTGTGTGGTCGTGGGGGGTACAGCATGGGGCAGTACATTCATAGCTTGGTCATTAATATCCCACCCCACTAACCAAAGCCACACTTGGTGTCTGTCAGGCGGTCCCCATCAAAGAGGCAGTAAAGTGACCCTTTGTCTTGTTGGCCAGGACCAAAGAGCCTTTAGTCTATGACACATCACCATCACACAGACAGGTCAGGAAATTACACAGAATGTCTTTGGGGTCTGTGGGTGTGGGATGACGGGTGATTAAATAAAAAAAACTGTCGAAGGGTGGAGGGTGTGTGAGAGGAGGAGAGGAGGCCTCGAACGAAGGGCCGTAGCGGGGATTAGAGAGACGTGTCACTGTGTTCTTAACCATCAAGTAGGGCCTGGATGGGGCTCTTGTCCAAGCGGGATAAAGTCTTGCTCACCGGCCCAGACAGGACACACAGGAGATGGGGGGGGTGGGAGGGGGGGTAGTGGGTTGCAGCAGCTACGGGTCAAATCAGTCCCACGTCTCCCATTAGGACGCTCATTATGGCTGTTTTCCGCTCAGCCCCTTGCTGTGCAGCAACCAGGAAACACTGGGAGGCCAAGATGGCTGCTCATGAGACAGGTTGGCTGGTGAGTGCATTTCGGTTTTGTTCTCTTTGGGGCACGGGCGTGTTTACATACTTCAGAGGGAAGTTGAAAGATCCCACTGTGTGACACAAGCTAGGATGACCTGGGTGAGTGCTGTTCATGTTTTACTGTTACAACACGTTGTTTTTCGTCACGTACACTGCTTCTGCCCTTTTGTTTTAGGCCCTACTGTTAACTGTTAACTGTGACTAATGTTGCTATGGATGACCGACAAAACTTCTTCTGCTAAACAGTGTTTCCTCTTAGCTTTTACTGTGTTTACAGGAAGGACATTTAGAAACCTGTAATCGATGATCTGAACCGGGCTAAATCATTTGTACTTCCTCCTTTCAATGACAAAAACAAAAACACTTTTGATAAGATCCACGATGACACATCATTAAGGGAAATGTATGTAAAAGGTATGTAACCTAACAGCAGGCTTTTTGGACATTGGTTTAGACGGTCCACATTTCCAAAGCTGTCAGAAAGGAGACGGGTGTGTGTCGTGTTGTAAACAACCCTCTGGGACCAGAGTGAACACACCTTTCTGCAGGTACAAACCCAGCACTACACAGCTCTTTGAACCATCAAGGCTGCAAAGATTGTTCCGCCCACACACAACCCATCTGAAAATCCCCCGCATGCATTGTTCCCTGGCTGGGCCACATTTACCTGTTCAACTGTGCATTCTCTCTGGTTTTTGTGCCATTTCCTTCATTCTTAAGCTACTACAGTAAGAACAGTATGCTCGTATGTGGCTCAAACAGTGAAGGCTTAACATTGCAAAAAACATTAGACAAAGAAGTTGTAATACTACCAACCAAATTCTCGGCATTCTTTCCAGACTTAACACACAGCAGCAAAACTAGCGGAGCAGAGATAGAGAGAGGCCCTGTTAGTGAACCGGGTTCAGTTTCCACCCACGGTGATGTGCTACTGTTTGCGCTGTGAGACACACCTAGTATCCTGACACTGCCACCAGACCCCAGGGACAGCAAACCTCATCTGCCCCCTGTGCTGCTGCCGCCCACGGACCTCTCATATCATCTCATAATACATGTTTATATACACATCGCTACAATTTACACCCATCCTAATTCTCTAGGTAATGAAACAGCCAAATGCATGTTATAAACTCAGAGTTCCAGTTTTTCGACAGTTTGATCTATAAAAACTCAACACTTTTACAATCTTCGGTTACTTTTGGCATACATGTTTGGTGTTAATATGGTTGCAAAATGTATCAAGGGATTAAGGAGCTTGAATAATCCTTGGTCAGTCTTCAACAGTCTTCAAAGCCTTTCAAGTTATTTGCAAGTCCTCTACTGAAGTGTCTGCTGCAGCTGCTCTCACAAAATGGACGACCCTCCCTGCTTTCATTGCACAAAATGGCCTCCTACTCAAATCTGTACAGTATTGATGATGCACTGCATAATTTTTCAGCAACCACTAACATTAACTTAATAGTACACTAATTGTTATATTGGCCATCTATTGATGGTGATTCTAGTCATTTGTATATCAAATCTAAATTCATCAGGCAACTTCGAACTAACAGACAGAAAGAAATACTTCATCTACTGTAACCAAAATTACTCTCTCCTTAGTACTGCCTGGTTTGCTTAAAAACATTCCTTATTCCTTACCTGAATGTGCATTTTGATGATCGCCTTCCCAATCAGTGTTGCACCAAAGAAGGTCCAAAAGGGGACCAGAAAATGGCCACAGGTTATTCCTGCCAGGTCAAAGAGAGGGTTTGGAATCTGAGGAAAATAAAAAGACTCAATTATTTCACTCAAAACATGCTTTTGTAATCATCTTGCTCAGATAATTGAAATGTTCAATTTCATCAGGTTATGAATCCCACATGTAATCACGTACAAATCTGTTTACTAATTGAGTTGGATGGGTGCACTTACAGAGGCGCATGCTAGAATCCCAAAGAAGCCAACCCGCTGTATCATTGTCTGCACGGTTAGTTTTGCTTTGGTGGCAAAGTCCTGAAAGTAAGCATACACAAACATTCAGCATCATAGAAATCGGAGAAAAAACAAATGTGTACATCAAATAAGACGTGGGGTATACATGTTGAATGAACAAACATTGAGCATGTATATTTTTGTAACTTTTATCTACTGTAATTTATTACCAAATTTGTTTTATTACAAGAGGGCTTTTAATTTACACTCTACAAAAAGAAATACTGATATTGAAGCAGGCAAAATTATTTTTCATTCATATGAAGGCAATGAAAACAGATATTCATGAAGATTTTCAGGAGTAGTTCCCAAATGATCTACAATTCATAAGGCTTTCATAATTACTTTTGTTTATTTAGGTGCAACATTATATATGAGGTGATATTGACACAGGCAAAAGGAAAATACAATGAAGAAATTAATCATTTAATAGATTTGTTTTTTCAAAACTGAGAAAAAGTACAATTCAACTCTGAAATAATCATGTACTGTCCACCAAATACAATCTGTATATAAATCCGTCCATTTTAGATGCAAAAATACATACATGTACTAAATAAACGAATAACAAAGTATTAGCCTTCATTTTAAATCAAATTTTGTCTCAGTGAGATAAAGGTTCATGCATATTTACTGCCGCAAAGTATCCTTCTCTACTCAGAATATCTTTAATATTTAATATCAAATGCATTGACAATATACTTCTAATCCAATAATAAATTACTGATTAAGACTGGAGTTTTCAAATTGAACCATAACACCTAAAAGGCGTTCAGGACAAAACATCTACCAAGGTTGAACTTGTCGCTCATGTTAGGAGAGTTCATAAAGCAGAACCCTAAAGTCAGTGAGTGGTCTGTCTAACAGGGGGACTGCTTAGGATTTTATTCAATCGACAAGGTCATGCACATTTTCAAATATGTTAAGGCTTGAGGTCCAGATCTGAGTCTGCTTAATTATAAAAACAGATAAATTGATCCAGGGAGGCTGATGTGGCTAAAAAATCTTAAGTTTCATCCAAAAGGACACATTTTCATCTCACTCTCAGAGCAGTCTGAAGTAAATGTTCATAAGCTTGTAATTGTTTTGGCAAATCTGTCATTGTTTTCGTTTCAAAGACATCTTTACAAGACCAGCAAAAATTCTGTGCATAGATTAAGATTAAGATTACCTTGCAAATTCATCATCAGAGCTCTTGGTAAGATATTTACTGTGTATTGTTCCTGTAACCTACCTCGATGGACAATTTCAAACCATCCTCATTGGGAACATAGTATAAGAACATGACTCCTCCTGGTCGTTTAATGACTCACAAACTGAGTTATACTGCAGCTTTTGTCTCTCCTGAAAGCCTGACAAAGGATTCCTTTAAGAGCAATGACAAGGATTTTCCCTATATTTAGCACCTTTGCCGGGAAGAGTTAAACTGCTTAATATATTTCTGGGAACAGTATGGGAGTGAAAGGGATTATTCTGGTGAAATTAAACTTTGGACAATTAAATATAACATGCAGGTGAAGTAGCCCAAAGGTTGTGTATCTACTGCAACATCTACAAATCCGAGCTTTATGACTTCTGAAACACATTTGAGCTGATCTCAAACTGATTTAGAAGCTGAAGGCGTTTATAAAGAGCTGGAAATGTATTTAATTTGAATTAGATACTTCATAAATTAGACGATTTGGGGAAGAAAACATTTAAAACATAGTACTTGTAATAAGATTACGATTTAACAATGCTTGTCTAATATGATTTCATTATATTCATCTGGAATGTACCAAATTAACCTTCTTTATTCACTGTAAAGTTGTGTATAATCTTCTCAGGTTATTTTATAGCAAATTCTACCTTTACGCAGACTTCAAAACATGTCTAAATTCAGATGTTGGCCTAATAAATCTGAACATTGCTGGTATTGCTTTCAGGAACGCACAAGAACAGGAGGTACTGTATGCATGATAAGATAACAAACAGGACAACTGGAACAAGATGTTCTGTCTAGAAAAGGAAAGATTGTCATCTTAATATACCTTAATTTCCCTAAATCTATGAGCTTTCCTCATTGAAAAGGCAACCATCTGAAGCGGTGCACAATGTTAACATTCACATCTGACTGATCATTATTTGGCCCGGTAATTACAGTAAAACGATGTGGTTTATGTTTGTTTTTGCTGTAATTATCTAATTAGAAAAGGCTTGTTAGTTATGACAACTATTACAGTTCTTAAGAGAGTTAATATTTTTGTATAAGATACAAAGAGAATAAACGTTTCCCCTGCATGTACTAAAATGCCGAACAATAACAGAGGAAACATCGAGTGATTAAGACATTTCAGATCCATGCTGTAAAATGATAGGAGCAGCATTCGGATGGGGTACGGCTTGATCATGCCTAATATGGTCAACAAAACCAGCAGAGAAATGATGGCATTCTTTCAAAAGTGTGGATCCAGCCCACAGGAAATTTGAGAGACATGGGAGGTAAAGGAGAAAAGGGGGGTGAGTGGACTCTGATTGGCTCAAATTTTGAATGTCTCCCACCAATGACATCCAGTCCTGAAAACTCTCTGCCTTCCTCTTTTATTCCACCGTTCTCTTTCAGACTCTTCATCGCGGTTTTTTTATTTTGTCTTTTATTTATTTATTTTTCTAAATCTGGGAACATAGTTGGTCGTCTGGGGGAAGGAATGCTAATGGTTTATGGCCGAACAACTTTGGACCCTCTCTTGACCACAAAACACCTGACAACCGCTGGAGAGCTAAAGGATCCATGCATAACCAATCACTGCTATGGAAACAAACAGTGCCGACCAAATCTGTGGTAATGGATAAGAAGATTTACATTTTGCCATGTTTACGTCCACTTCCGCTCCCTTAGTTAAACAAGCGAGTGGAGATGACCACCTCACTGGCAAATTAACTGCAGACCCCCCCCCCCCCCCCCCCCCCCCCGAGGGAGGGGCGTGAACATATATGCGCAGACTCGCGACTTCCCGATTTACTGTAGCTGTGCCCTCCCCCTCCCCAACCCCCCCCCCCCCCCCCACCACCACCACCCTCCTTTTTGTTCCATAAATGTGCGTCCTGGGCCACGACAGTGTCTCCCACGACCAGCTTTCAATCCTCCTCTAGACACTGCACCATCTAACCATTGTTGATGTCTGATGGAAAATCACCATGCTGGCTCGGGCTCCTGGCCAGGGCTGCCAGCCGCCCCCATCACCACGGCTGGCCCCCAGGGCTGGGCTTACCAGCAATTAAATCTGGGAGATCTAGTCAAGGGTGCAGCGTCATTAAAACCATGGGAGCATGGCTTCGGCTTACGGTTCCCTCAGCAGCATTAGTCAGCACTCTCGGCTCTGCGTCTCCCACATCAAGCTGCCTTCGATGTGTGAAGTCACTGGTGGATGAAACACCTTGACATAGTTTGCAGATCGCCTCCTCTCAAAGTGATGCATTTTTTGGAAGAGGGATTTAAAGGTTTTGTGGGTACTTAAACTTCACTATAAGTTCAAACCAACAGTGACACATCACTGGACAGTTTCTATATTTAGTTTTTACACAATGAGGAGCAATAATGTATGTTTGAAATAATAGTTTGAATACCAACAGTTGCCGTCGCCATAGAGATGATGAAGATTGACGCAAATAGTCGGGAGGGGGAGAAAGGAAAATAGCTCACTGTTTCCCTGCCAGCATAATGATATAGCAACCCTATTTCAAACTGTGGATCTGGGAAAAATGTTTTTTATAAACAAACAGGCACCCCATGTTTATGATAACAAGCCTTGATATAAATGTATGGTGTATACATGCAGCACTATAAGCGTCATCGTACGGACATAGGATAAACAGTGCAAGTAGTAGCATGTGCTTGTGTGATATACTGTTAAATACAAGAATGTGAAGGTATAAATCATTTTCGATTTTTTGGTAGACTTTCAAGAACCATGACGGGGTAAGGAGTTCATCTAAAGACAAAACACAGGCAGACGACAAAGCAATCTGCATGTGGAAAAGTTAAGTGTCAGAGGAGGAAAAATCTATGCGTAGCCTATATAAGTCAACACCCACGCACATTTTTTTTCTCTCTCTCTCTCTCTCTCTCTCTCTCCTTCATACTTTTTTTTCTCTTTTTTTTTCTGAATGAAAGTCTTTCACCCAGAGGAGAACACACATCTCGAGAGCAGGGAGAGCCTGACAGGGAAACGACTAAAGTTCATTGCGTTAACTCTTCGTAAGCCTTCTCCCGTCTATCATACACTGGCACAGGAAGTGCAGTCATTAAGGCTACTGACGTAACCGGAGCCATAGCCCCCTCCAGAAATGTTATATCTCTGGAGACAAGACAAAAAAAAAAGCGCCCCCAAGTCCACGTTGACAAATTCTTTAACAAGCTGTGGTTAAAGGGAAGCTGGTTCTACTCTGACTCACCCCCTCCTTTCAAACAGTTTACTGGAAATAAAGGGGGAGGAGGAGGGAGGGGGCACTTTCAGAGAAGTCACGTGACGGGGCTGGGCAAACCACAGCACAGAGAGCCTTTGAGTGCAGTAGGCCAGTGGGAGGCAGGCACACGCCCAGTGCAGATGGCTCTTATTCGGGTTACAGGAGATACGATCCTGGGAGTTGGCAATCAAGAATTCACAGCCTGTTAACCCTTCCCACGCCGGATGGAAGAAAAAAAAACACATCCGTCAGGGAATGACTCAATAATCATGTTACATTTTATTGTCCAGTGGGCACATGTGTTGAAGAGGGGGGAAAAAAACACACGTGGAAACTCCCCCCCCCCCAACAAGTAGATGGACAGATGCATTTCGAGACCTCCACAAAATGTTGACTACGACGCTGTGACAACAAAACAAACACGGCCGGTGTTCATGACCTCAGCGTCTGGACCGGCACTCATGACTTCATCAATCCCGAATAGTCGTGGCGAATGAGAGGATGTTGCCTGGCCTCCCTCACGTGTGCCTGCGGCAGGAAGCTGGCACGTGCAGGTTGAGAGAAATACCACTGGGTTGAAGTCAAACTGCTGGCAGTCGGACGCCTCGATGACCTCAGAGTGACAACAGCGTCAGCAGCTCCGGCTGCCCAGAGTTCCCCCCCCCCTGTCTTACATCGATATGGAGCTCTTTTCTGTCCGCTAGGCTCAACAGTCCCAATCTCCCAATTTCTTCAGCTTGTCTCTACTTAATTGCTCTAACATCCCAACCCACACCCACCACCCCCCCAAATCCCTCCAAAACCAGTGATTTGAGGTCAAAATGAAAAGCAACACAGCCATACATGAAAAAAACGTCCTAAAAACACCTGTGTCGAAAATCACTCGGAAAAGTCCGGCGCGACCAGCGAACGACAAGCGATCGGTCCAAATGAGAAAGGCGACGCGCCGCGGGTCTCTTCTGGAGACAGTATGATCCCTGCTTGAACATGCACAGGTCCATCTGATGGTGAAAACGAGTGGGGAGGAAAAAAGGCTTCCGACTGCTCCACAGCAGGGTGAGCAACCTGCCACCAGATGCTGTTCAAACACACACACACACGGGGCAGCCAGACCAGACATATCAGAGGAGGGGAAGGGAGAGAGAGAGACACAGAGAGACAGAGTTAGAGAGAGATAAAAAGAGACAGACCAAAGAGAAAGAGGGACAGAGAGAGAATGTATGAAAAGCGGAGGGATGTCCTTAGAAAAGAGAGAGCGAAAGAAAGATAAAAGACAGAGAGAGAAAGGAGAGAGAAACAGAACGCCACAGAGAGAGGCTGTGCACTGATGCTAAACTGAGGCAGCGGGAGTCACTGCAGTGTCACTAAAACTCCCCTTCCTCCTGAGGATGCGAGACACAAACAAGCGCAGCTCCTTCCCTGAGACAACAAAGCTTTAGGGGGGGGGGGAAGGAAAAAGAAGACAAAAAAAAAAGAACAGGAAAAGTATTTAAATGAAGAACAATACGCTGATAAATAGCTCTCCTCTCCACAGCGGGCATCGGTCTCTCTCACGCAAGCTCTTCCTCTCCCGCTTTGTTCTGCAGGAGTGAAGGACTGTATCGCTCTGCCTGGTGATGTCAGAGCTTCTCTCGCTCCCGTGTGGTCCGATGGCCAGGGCTGCAGGATGTGCCAGCGTCCACAGATGCCCATAGCGTTAGCGATGAAGCGTACAGTAGGTATCCCTTCCAACTACCATCCTCCATACCAGGGCACTCTTCACTCTCACTCCCAACACCACCCTGTCCTTTCCTAGCGAGGTCTCTTTTTTCCAGTCCGACCAGCAGTGTGTCTCCTAACCTTTAGACACGAGTGGTTTCTCTTGCTTTCCTCAAATGGCAATGACAGCCTGTTAAAGGGCACATGAAGGTCGACTGATCGTCATGTATCTTCAGGCTGAAAGTCATAGCAATGTTTCCTCAGGCTACCAAGGTTGAAAAGAGATTTCACAAACTCAACGAAGGGGTCATGTGAAATGTAGCAATTACCTTAAAAGTTCTCTCAAATGTGAGCACTAGTTTTCCTCCTCCTCCCTAAACTTTGGGAGTAAGTGTTTACATTTCTGAAGCATTATTATGGTGATGAGTGACAATTCATTCCGAGGGGATGCCGTCACCAAAAACAGGTTGAGATGAGGGGAGGACAAAACAACGGACATGTTTGTCATTCCTTCATTCATACTCTCGAGTGTCTGGCAGATGCACGTTTTCGCAGAGAGGTTCCACATTGTCGACATATTTGTGAGGATTATTGAAATAAAGACGCTGTTCGCTGAGTTTAAGTCCATGCAGAGACAATTCCTTTGCCCTTGAGGGGCATTTATAACCATTTAGTCATAGCCGTGTGTAAGCAACAGAATCCTTTAGTTGCATCCAGGCAGGAGCTTGGACTGTGAGAATTCAGAGGTTAGGTTAGCGCACACGCCCATCTCTGACACCCACTATCGCTGTGATGACCGTTAGTCCCCAAGCTCAGACAAACGTGCGTCTACTATGACTGATAGAAGGAATGGGTGAGAAGTGAAACCACACGACTTCTGACATGAAACTGGGGGAGGGCTGGGTTCAAAGATCATTCAAATGAAAACAAAAAACCGACCGATAAGAGAAGTCAGGAAAAGATAGAGGGAGGAGTCACGGAGTGGTCGAGGACAAGCGGAAAGTAGGTGGGGGGGGGGGGATTTCGATCATTTCGATAATGTAGAGGACTGTGAGAATGAAATGAGTTTGTGTGTGAGAGAAAGAGGTGTGTGAGTGTGTGTGTGAGTGAGGGACTGTGTGTGTGTGTGAGAGAGGGAGGGAGTGTGTGTGTGTGTGAGGGAGTTTGTGTGTGTCACCTGCGCGGTCTCGGCCTGCTCCAGCATCTCCTCAAACTCCTCGTAGTCCTCATCGTCAGGCTCAGCACCAGACAGCCTCGCAGCCCGCGCCATGAAGTAGGGAGGCAGCTCTCCTATGGCTGTACCTGCGCCCTGCACACACACACACACACACACACACACACACACACACACACAACAAGGGTTCAAGATACAGCAATGTTTGCGTACTGGATGTTTACAATCCACTCCCTTCCAGGCCCAATTCAGAACGTGATTACAAGGTAACTGTATCAATATCCAACCTCCAAAGGAGATTTCTTTCGTTTTAGTGCAGAGTGATCCGAGCTTAGCGGCAGGAAAACGAAAGAGATTGGACTGAGAGAAATGCTGCGTGTCCTGCCAGTTCACAGAGTTCAGACCCCTGAACCAACACGAGGAGGGCGAGTGACAGACCTAATTAGCCCGACTCAAAACCCGCAGAGAAATGCAGCGATTTGGAATTGCTCACAGCTCATTATGGTCATGTTAGCAGGCACAGGGAGACTGGTAGGAAAGGGGGAGAGAGGAGGAGGGAAGGGGGAGAGCAGAACGGGGGAGAAGGGTGAGGTTCTTAAGCTGGACATCCTGTTCCATGTCAACACAGCAGTCTTTGATGAAACCAGCCAGTTTTCTTATAACGTGCCCTAATCTCCCGAGCAGCTGCTTCATTCATTGGCTCTGTTTGTGTGTGTGCATGTGTGCGTGTGTGTGGGGTATAGGCAGCCAGACCCTGCCACCTGCACCATGTTGTTTGAAGTGGACCACTTAGAGCCTGCAGTGGTGGGCAGGGTGGCAGAGAGAGAGAGAGAGAGAGACACACACAGACAGAGACACACAGAGAGAGAGGAGAGATGTCTCTCTCTCTCTCAGCACACAGGGGCCTGCTGTTGCCAAACGGGGGTGGGGGCGGGGTGGGGACACCGGGGGTGGGCATTTCAAGGGCTTTGAAGCCGTGGGCGCAGCAGGTGTCGCCAACTGTGGAGCTGACAAGCACCTCGGGCTGTGCCGGCCTCCAGAGGGAGGAGGGGGGGGGGGGGGGGGAGTAGGATCGGGTGGCACACATCCCTGGCACACACACAGCTCCGCCCCCCTCGGCACTGGTGTGGGCACGGCCTGCCAGCCAAACACGGCGGGAACCTGCTCGACTGAAAGCGGAGTCTCCCCGGTGGCCGCTGGAGTAGAGAGTCCAGAGGAAACGACTCCTATTGTGGCAGAGCTGAAACGATGATCCCACACAAATACCACACACACCCTCGCCACACGATTGGTAAGGAGCCATGTGCCGATCCAAACACACACACACACCCGAACGCAATTGCGCACACATGCTCTCCCACGCAGGTAGCTTGAATGAAGGGTGTGTTGAGTGTGGGGTTACATCTTGATCTCCATCTGAATGACTGGGTGCCATGGAGACCACCAATCAGCCTCTCCACACACTTCCTGTCCAGCCGACTCACAGAGGAAGAACAGATAGAGGATAAAAAGTGTGAAGTGCTTGTGCGTGTGTGTGTGTGTGCGCGCGTACGTGGGGTTAGCGTGTGTGTTTTAGTGTGTGGACTTCAGTAGCTGTTGTGACACAAAACAATAAGGAAGTCACAAGGTCTCCTTTCTCTGTAAGTGATTGTGGCCGGGTAAAGGGCAGTCGGCGGCGAGCTTCGCTGTTCTAGAACACTCTCGTGGGGAGCCGTGGTAGAGGCCAGTTCACGTGACTCGAACAAGGGAGAGAGAAAACCACCACTTCTCACTTCTGCCTCTGAGAGGAAGATAAAAACAGACATTCATCGGTCCTTCACACGTTTTTTTTGTCTGAAGCTTTTCTTGGTGTGGCGCAAACTGTTTGTCACCAGCACACGGGTGCAAATGGCAATAGATAAGAAAGGCCCCCGCGCTGCCGGTAAAATGCTTCGGAAAGAGAGAATACCGAAACCGGCGTCAGAGAGAAGCCGATTTGGTACCAGCAATGTGTCATGCGGCCAGACTTGACGTATATGAATGACAGGGTTTCATGGCAGCTCCGT
This sequence comes from Hypomesus transpacificus, assembly GCF_021917145.1. Lineage (NCBI taxonomy): Eukaryota > Metazoa > Chordata > Actinopteri > Osmeriformes > Osmeridae > Hypomesus > Hypomesus transpacificus. The sequence continues at coordinate 7,201,570 of NC_061064.1, read as the reverse complement.
GCCATCGCTGAGTCACTGCTAGGCAACCAGATCAGTTGGTACAGAGTTACCCGTAGCCTGTGGCACGGGATAGCTAGATTAGCTGGAGCTGCGCGGTGGCGGGGCTCAATGTTTGCAAGTATCTGATGTCAGTTCAGTTCACAATGAACCACAAGCCCGGTTGAGGTGTCAAAACCACAGATTTTGTTTCCGGGTAGTTCATGGTAAAAAACAAGGGCTTCCAATGCAGCCAAGATAACCACACTGGAGGTTGTTTTCGGAATGAGGGCTTACATTAGCGACAGCTAATGTGATTCACTATGAATACACAAGCTCTGACGAGTGTAGTAGACGGCCACTGGATAGAATCTGAATCTGGTTTATTCGCCATGTAGGTTTACACAAACACGGAATTTACGGTGGCAGGAAGGTGCAAACAATAAAAAAAAATACGGATCTTAAATGAAAGTGAAAAAGTACAATAGTCTAACTAATTCGAGGAACTGAACAATCCAAAAATTTAAACAATTGAAAATATAAAATATATACAAAAACAGAATAAGAATGGGCAGCCTAGTGCAAATAAGAGAAACAGAATCGACTTCTGAAAACTGTCCCTTGTCAGTAGTGTAGGTTGTGTGCACAAAAACATGAAGCGACGACGACTCAGAAGGTATTAGTCAGATGCTTGCCCCCCCCCCCCGGATGTGTTTGTGTGAGAATAAAGACATGTAGAGGATGGGACCTGGATGGAGCGGAGAGAGCCCACTCACCCACATGCAGGCCTCCAGGCGGACCTTGGACAGGATGGTCCAGAGGGTGATGCCCCCCTGCACAGCCACCGCCCCGGCCTCCTCCTGAGCCCCGGCCTGCAGGGGGCAGACGATCTGCTCCGGGTAGGGCGGCTCGGGGAAGTCGACGGAGCCGCACTCATACGCCGCCAGGGTCACTGATGCGATGTGAGGACCCTGAGAGAGAGAGAGAGAGAGAGAGAGAGACAGAGAGACGGGGGGGGGGGGGGTGAATTAAGAGTGAAGGGAGAGTAGGAGTGGCAGCGGTGCACCTGTGGGCAGCTTTGAGTCACACTTTGTTCAGGGAGATCCCAAGCAACAATATCAAATACCAGGGAAAAACACTTTTTAACGACGCCAGTTAACTCCATTGACATCTCTCGTCTGACACTCCGTCGCTAAGATGCGAGCGACCGTCCCCAGACGGAGAGGTGGCAGAGAGAGCCACATTGTGACATCACCTCGACACTGTGCAGAGACCCAGGGAGGAGCACTGGGGCCCTCGGGGCTGAAAGGTGGGTCCAACGTACCTCACATCAAAGACGGAAACGAAAGCTGGGGACAAGAACCGTTACACACACACACACACACACACACTGGTGCACCTGCGTTTCGAAAAAGGGCGGGAGGGGGGGGGGGCAAATTCAAAAGAGAAGAGGCCTTCAGAGGGTCTGTGAAGTGCCCTGAGGTGCCAGTCATAGTGATAGTGCTGCTCTGCATCTGATGTGGCAGCAATCCATGACATGCACACACGTTGAATGTGCAGTTATTAAACTGCTCATAATTCAGTGAATGTGACGCTGGTGTTCCTCGTCGGTGTTTATGTAAGGACAGAGGCAGGTGTGCGAGCATGCCTTTGAGGGAAGAAAAAAAAAAGAAGAAAAACACCGATAGGGGCTTGTCGTGTTTACATCCTCGCGTGTTGTTTGTTTAGTTTGGTAATGACTCCTGAGGCGGCGAACACAGGGCAGGGAGGGAGAGCTCCTCTCCAACGGGCGGTGAACGTTCAGTTCTGTATGTCCTGCTAACAGACAGCATGTCCTGACATGGAGTTCTATGGAGAACCCCCCTGCTCACACGCACGCACACGGCTTTGTACCCTCCCTATTGCTCTGAGAAGTTAGGCCCAGGGTTTACAAACAAGGGCAGGCCTAGAATCTGGGTCAGTGCGTGTGTGTGTGTTTGTACATGTCAATGTGTGTAGGAGTGGTGCCACCCAGTGACGCACACTCTACTACCAACAGTCACAGGGCAGTTTGTCATTACGCAATATTACGGCTACTGTATCTCGCAATCTGGGGTGGGGCCGAGGCTTCAGCTAGGAACCAGGACAGAGAGGACAGGATGGGGCCTAGCAGTGAAGCAACAGCCTGTACAGCCAGTCAGCCAGTCAGGCAGCTCGTCAGTCAGGCAAGCAGGCAGTCAGGCAGTCAGGTAGCTAGCCAGTCCGGTCGTCAGTGAGCTGTACATATCCAACCACACTTTACAGAAAGGTGCTCTCCCTCACAGGTCACGTACCGCAGACTGTTATGAGAACTGAGAAGCATTCTGTGGTAATCTGTGGAATGGTTTATCATTTTTCTAGAGAACGTCCACCTACTGTGTTTCTGGAAATCAATATTTAACCTCAGCCAGTTCCTTGTTACTGGTGTTCTCTCTGAAAGAGAGAGACAGCGAGAAATGTGCGATCAAATAACACCAGAGGAAAGTCCCTGATCTGACCCTGTCTATAACATACTATTCATTTCCTCTTCTCAAGCACTGTAGTGGCGCCCAGCTAAGGCTGAGAACAAGCTGTCCTCTAACGCACACAGATGAACTGCTACAACAAACTGTCCATTAGTGTGTGTGTGTGTGTTTTCTTGAGTAAATGTGTGTTTGTGGGTGACTCAGGCAGGTTTGATTTCTCTGACTCACACTGATGCCTCCCAACAGTATCAGATATGTTTACTAAACACACACACACACACAGGCTGCAAGAGGGCAAGAAGATCCTACGTGCATGACTGTGTTCTTTCTGCATCACACACACACACACACTCACACTCAATGGATGCAACACTAACACGCACAAACACGGGTGCCATGCTGTGTCACTGTTTCTCAACTTACAATAAGTCCTCTCATGTTGTTGGGTGACTCAGTTAATCTGGAGCCCAACCCTGAACGGTCAGCCTCTCTACCTCGCTCAGGTGTCACAGCACACTTGACAGAACACAAACCCACACACACACATACAGCCAAGAGAGCAAGAGGCACAGAGGGCCATACAAAACCCGTCGGCCTGGTAGAGATGTAAAAGGAGGTAGATTCCCCCACCGCCACACACACACACACACACACTCCTTAGGCACCTTACCGTAAATCCATCCATGAGATTGCGAAAAGCTAGCCACATGGCTCACTTCTCTGAAGAACATTCGAGCAAGCAGATGTGTGCACACGCATGAAAAGCCCATTAGACCTGGGTAAACTTCCATGATAAGATAAGGTAACGACTGGTTCGGGGGCAGGGACTGTCTTGTGTTCAAACAACCGTCAGGAAACATTTCTCCTTCCTCCTACTCCTGACTGGAAACCTGGATGCCGGAAAGGACGCCAGCGTCCGAGGAGCCGGTGGAACAGCCCGGTTCTCCCGCGGAAGCGGGCTTGTCTGCATGAGCTCGCCACCCCAGCAGCCCCCGCAGGATCCCTGCTGAAAGCAGCATAGCTCACATTCTTGTGGCGTCCCGTGGAGACCACCACAAGGACCAGGACCTTCTGCGGTGTGTGTGTGCGCCAGTATTGAGACAGGGAGGAGTTCAATATTCCTCCTCATTGATTACAGGACATAATACAAACAATGCAACCCCACCAACAGTGCACACAGACAAACAAAGCTTGAAACTGGACTTTCGATACTGTGCCACCGTTGAACTGACATTGGTCAAACTCATGGCGATTCTGAAAGTCTGTTCGTCACAACACCGGAACAAGACCTATCGTTCCTGTGCTGTTCGGCAGACAACTACAGAATTATCAACCGTCATTCGTCTAAATATTAAGAGACAAGAACAAACACACATTTCCTTTGTTTTGTGCCACGTGCAAAGTTATCGGATTCACTTCCTTGTCATTCACTTGCCACTTCCAACCCTGGCATCTGAACATGTCCCATAGACGTGTCAGCAGACCTCCTGAGCTCTGAAGAAAAAGTACACTGGGGTACTGCCCAAGGAGTCAAAACAAGCAACTACATCGATGCCCACTGAGAAATACAAACTGTACAGTACATAGCTTGGCCAGTACTCGGTACTGTAGTATTGGCCTGGGCTTGAGTGCGATGGTGTTAACGACAGGGGAACCCAACCCCCAACCCTGGGCACAGACCCCAACGGTTGACTGTAATCTGACCGTAGCCCCCATGACAACCACATCAGCGGTATAGTCCGGTCATCTGGGTCTCTGGTCAGGGGCCAGTGGTGCATGGTACATTCGTGGTGCCTCGAACATAACCACTGCTGTAGCTGTTTATGACATGGTCGGGCAAGGGGCGGGGGGGGGGCTTGTCCTGGGGAGGAGACAGTGGAGGGAGGGAATGTCTGTGGCACACACACACAACTGCATACACATACAAATGTGAATCCACACACACACAGCCTCCATGAGGTGGCTGACATCCTGTGGTGAGGGGGAAGTGGGGAGGGGCTGATGTGATTTATTCATGTGGGCAGGACTCATGACCTCATCTGAGCCCCCTCCCCTCCCCCTGGACTGTAATGGTACCAGCAGCCACACACACACACCCCGCCAACAACACACACACACGGGGAGTGGCCCGAGAGATAAAGCTAAATCCATATCGAACACTAATAAATATGGAAACCATCTGTAGTTGCGCCGTTACATCCTGGTGAGCAGGCACACACAGTGCTGCTCAAGACCATCCAGAAGCTTCCGGCTGATTCCACAAGCTTGGCTAAGCTTGGTTTAGGGGTGGATGCTAGTGTGTAGCTGACACCTTTATCTCCCGGCACTCCTATGCCCTACACCTGGGGGGGGGGGGGGGGGGGCCTGCTCCTCAGACACATACCTCAGATAGCTGGTGTGGGAGATTGAGGAGCTATGATTCAGCAGTTAGCAACGAGCAACCGATAATCTCGTCCCTGCACATCTCCCTGGCATTTGGCTTTGACTGCGCTTCGAGGACGTGAGTCACGACAACGCTTGCCCCGACCCATGCCTCCAAACCGAGGTGGAATGCGCGAAAAAGGCGGAAGAGTTGAATGAAGAGATGAATGAACGCTTGAATGAACAAACGAACACACACGCAAACCAAAACGGGGGAAGGCCCGAGCGCATGAATGTAGGCAATTGTGCCTCGGCAGAATTAGCCTTTGTGTTTTCGTTTCCAATCGAAACCCATGCCCAGCTGTGGTTTGCATTAGCCGTGTCGACTCCATGCCCCCCCACGCAGGCTGCGTCACAGAGAGGTAACTCAAACCTCCTCTCAACAGTCCAGGATCAAACGCCGGCCCATCCCCTTCCCAGTGCTCGTACAGCCAGGGGTGGAACGCCTCTAATCGAGTTTTACATCCATTTGAATCAAAGGATCCATTTCAAGGGACCATTGCTGCCGTTTGGGGAATGAAAGGATTCAAATTTGATCTCGGCGTGTCACTATCAGCGGGGGAACAAAGCAAGTCGTTCTGACGCAGTCAAATGGCGGGCCGCCGACATGATTCCTCCACCACCTTTCCCATAATTAGTGCATGAAACACACACACACACACAGACACACCTGTCAGGGACCGTTACCGTTGCCATAACGAACCCTGTTCCCGTCCATCATCTCCTCCCTGCCGACGCTCTGATGTGGTTTCAGAGTGGCGGCAGGTAGAAAGACAAGCCGGTGACTCACGGCTCGGTGTCACAGGGCCGCCAGACAGTGACCCGGCTCTGGGTGACGGGGCTCCTTTGTCCTCTGGTGTGTCCTGCTGTGCAGGGGAACGTTGGTTTGTGGTCACCTTGCGCCCCTGTCCAGCCCACACAATAGGTAGGTGAGCGGCGGACGCTGCCCACAGATACTATGACAGATACAGCCCCCGGTAGACTCCTGTTACACACATGCGTGCATGTGTCCACGCACACCCACACGGACACATACGGAATGGGCGTTGGGAGAACAGCAATGGATAAACACAAGGTTTGTGTGCGTCCCGGACAGACCAAGTGTGTGGCAGCACGTCATGCGGTCCTTGTTTATGCGGAAGGCACTTGTATGGATTTCCATGGCAGCGTGTGGGTGTCTGAATGAGTCTGAAGGAGAGGGTCGTGTAGACGATAACCCTGGCGGTGATTCCCTGAGGGGGGAACACAGACCTCCAGGTCGGCCTGGCCACGCACCGCGTCAGTTGCCGATAATTAAGGCAGCGCCGGTCATAATTACCGACAGTGAAACTTAATTTCAGGGGCTTTGCCGGGGAAAATCTGTATACACTACACAGCCCTCGGGACAACATGTAATTTTGCGAGCCTAAAAGACGCTGGATATAGAAATGGAGTGAACGTCTCCTTTATTTAGCCGATCCACATGCTTATTTCTGGAGGACAAGTGGTTGTAAATCACACTCCCTAGACAAGCTACAAACACGAAGGTCTTTCTGATAATGCCTCTAAAGTCCTTTTGATCTGTGGGACTTTCAGGCCCGGGAGAAATATTGTAGAGAAGGCCCTAGTGACGACTAAACGGGAGGGCTTGTCGCTTTCACCCAAACAAAAAATGTGTACGACTCAAGAGTCTAATACCTATTTAATCCCTCGTGGCTTTGTTGATTTACTGTTGAGCACTGCAATTTTCAAAACACCCCAACCCACTTACTGAATGTTGTTGAAATGGATGAGTGACTCAAATGAGCTCCCATCCCAAGCATCTGCATCGTCCCCCTTCGGACTCCCCCCATCCATCATGACACTCCAGCATGATTTATGGACAACAGCAGTGACATCTCCAATGGAGATGACGCTGAAAGACAAATGGTGAAAACACATGACTCAGGGACTCAGGGGGTGGGGGATCCGCTGAATGCAAAACGGTGATCGCGTCCAAGAAGCTCTTCCTCCTCGTCATCTTCACCACCACCACCACCGATCGGCGACTGTCGCTCCGCCCCAACCCTCCAGGAAGGGGGGGGCTGTTGTGTCACAGTTTCAAGGGGGAGGGGAACCACGCCTCAGCGGGTCGTCCCCCACCACCGTCCCCCTCCGTCCCCCCCAGTCCACTCACGAGGCCTGGCAGAGGGGACGCGCTCCTCGAGCCCCACTCCTCCACCCCCCACTGGGAGAGCTGTGCCCACTGCACGGGTGAGTAGCGAGGGCAACCATCTCAAATAAAGGCCCTTGTTGCCAGAGCATATGGACCGGAGCCAGAATACTGAGTCATGTGTTTGCACCCCCTGCCCCCTCCCCCACACCCTCGCAGCCGCTACACCCACGGGGGAATCAGACCTTACCCCCTCTGTTTCCGAGACGCATTCACAATTCTTTTGTGTTGAGAGGCTGTCCTGTACTGTAGCTATATACAGCTAACATGCAGCTGTATAGGAGTCCACTTTGATGCTGCCCCGGTGAAGGGTGTGTGTGCGTGGGTGTTCGAGCATGTGTGTGTGTGTGTGTGTGTGTATGGGCCGAGGGATATGGAAGGTTGTGTGCTTCTCCAGTAACTACAAGTACTGTCAATGTTCGGCCTCACTGAAACACTGACACAAAAGAGACACGAGCGCAACCAGAGCCAGCGAGGTGGGCGCTCCGCTCTCTCTGGGTCCCCATCTCCCTCTGCTGGGGTTTACCGGTACTACAACTAGGCCACTAATAAAGGCACTCGATTCATCATCGATAAGCCTGTTGAATAACAACTTTTTGCAATCTCAGTTAATAAGGTAGGCGGTGGACCATGGTTAAATGACACACGTGTTGCAGAGCGCAGCACTTATAGAGGACAGGGCGATACAGGAAGATGGGTCCTGTGCATCTGGCCACAGACCACTCTTACATCTAGTTCCCTAATTACCCACAAAAGGAAATAACAGTCACATGTCAACTCCCCTCGCAAACAAGAAAGTCACATGAACACCCATGAGGTGAAAAGGGAGTCACATGTCACTGGATGCCTCGCGGGCAAGGCCCCTCGAGTCGAAACAAAGCCGGGAAGAAGATCCACGAGTGGCGCTGATGGTCGCGTTGTCGAGTTCTTCCTCATCCCGTTTGAACACGGGGATCTCAATCCGCAGACAGACGGCGCAGCCTGCTGGCTCACTCGAGGTATAGCGAGTGCGTAACAGTACAGGGGCCCAGAGGGGCCCAGACAGCACCCAGTGGTGAACGTGTGTCATAGGTGCAGAGAGAGGTTCAGCAGGAGAGCTGTGTCCTCGGCAGCGCTGTGTGATAGGACAGCACACAAGCAGGGGCGGGGTCGAGCAGGAAATCAAACCACAGTGAACTCCTTCATGCACATAAACAATCTTTTGACGCAGAGCTGAGGAGGACAGAGTGAACTCAGTGATCGGAGTTTCCAGATTTTTCTTTTTTTTTCTTTTCTTTTTTCCACAGATGGTTGTGGATAGGACAGCCTATCAGAACTTGAAAACACACAGCAAACTAACATAGTTTCTCTGCTCTAAGCCAGTGGTTCCCAAAGCTGGTCCTCAAGTACCCCCTGTCCTGCATGTTTTAGATGTTTCCCTGCTCCAACACACCTGATTCAAATGAATGGTCGTTAACAGGTTTCTGCAGAGCTGGATAACGACCCATTCATTTGAATCAGGTGTGTTGGAGCAGGGAAACATCTAAAACATGCAGGACAGGGGGTCCCGAGGACCAGGGTTGGGAACCACTGCTCTAAGCTTAACATAAAAAAATCTGACATTTCTTCTTCCAACGTCAGTTTGTACCCTAGTACAGCTCACTGCCCACTAGATGGTGCCCATCTACTTGAAAACAAACTTGCATGAAAGAGGGGGAAAAAAAAGAAAAGAAAGTAAGTCAGGTCACCAAAAAAAGCTACAGCTTCTCAAATTACATTTGGGGGCACAGAGTTTGCTTTCCAAAACACAGAATGAAGGACACACTTAACAGTTTCCAGTTCAACTCCTCTGGGTGATGGGGAGTGAGTGCGACTGCGGGCTCCCAAATGGCAGCTGGGTGGCTCAGTGTTAATAATGCTCAGAGAACAGTAAAGACTAGCAGATGTTTGGGAGGCCGTGTCTGCTGCGCAGCCAGCCCCCGATACTCACGGATGCACAGAACGTGCAAAACAGAGAGAGGGAGGGGGGAGGCAGAGGAAGAGGGATGGGTAGAAACCTAGAGGGAGGGGATAAGATGGGAGGCAGAGAGAGAGAGAGGGTGAGAGAGAGAGAGCGAGAGAGTGAGAGAGCGAGCGAGAGAGAGATCAGGGAGGACAAAACAGAAAGGGGAGGGAGGGAGGGAACAGAAGAGGGAGAAACGTAGAGAGGGAGGGAGAGGTGGAGGGAGAAGGAGAGGTGGAGGGTGTGGGGGGGGGGGGGCAGGGTTTTGCAGCGTGCACTCAGTCAGCGAGGTCACCGAGTGCGCTCGTTCCCGGACAGCCTGTCAAAACACCGCTGCTACCATGCCGCAGTGTGCCTCTCCACCGAGGGGAACTCAACACCGTCCCGTCCCGCCACGCACACGTGCACTTGCACACACACACAAACTCTCTCTCTCTCTCCCTCTGTCTCCCTCCCCTCTGAGACAGTTAATCTCCCTGAACTCCTAACCGCGCTTTGACGTTTCATGAAAGTGCTGAACAACACGACGCGATGACCACTCACTCACCCCCCCCACCCCCCCCCCCCCCAGCATCGGTCACAGACGGCGCATGGCTTCTGGCTACATCCAGTGGCGTCAACAGGTACTGGATGGCACCAGAAAAAAAAACTACAACAAAAAACGACACATTATGAAACCCGAGAGAGGCAAGAGGTCTGTGGAGCTGCAGAGTGGCTGTACTCACCAGGTAGAGCAGGAAGGTGTGCAGGCCGGTCCCCAGACCCACGGAGGACAGGATGCCCAGGCCCAGCCAGTAGGCACACCACAGGGACCTCTTCTCCGCGTACTGGACGTACTACGGGGGCCAGAGAGGGGGACAGTCAGACGCATGTCGGCAGAACAGGCAGACGCAAACAAGAGAGACAGCGAGAGAGAGGGAGAGAGAGAAAAACAAGAGAGACAGGAGGGAGGGCCGAGGGAAGGTACGAGAGTGAAAGTGCGCAACAGAGAGAGAGGGAACCACAGAGGGTGGGAGAGGGCAAGAGAGAGAGAGAGAGACAGAGCTAAAGAGATAGACAGAGCTGGAGCTACAGAGAAAGAAAGAGACCTAGAACCAGAGTCACAGCCTGCTCTGCTGAAAAGTTTGGAGGACAGAGCCGTAGGGTAGGAGTGTTCAGAACAAAAGAAGAGAATCACTCTTTTCACGGCAGCCAAGTCTTACACAACTAATAAGTTAAACAAGCCAAATCTCTCTCCCTCGCCCTCCTCCATCCATATCTACCTCCATCTACATAGAAAAGCAGTTCCTGAAGTGAGGGCAGGTTGTTTTCAGGAAGAAGCATGGATGGATGGTGTAGATTACAGTAACTGTGGAGGTTTTCTGGCAAATTGCTCGTTTCCCAGTGACCCCAGGAAAACAAAAACAACATATGCACTGGTCTCTCATCACTTAGTCAGCGTGCTGGGAAGTGCTAGCTATTAGTAATTGTTTTCAGTGTTTCCTAGGAATTACGCAACACCTTGGGGCACATGTAAACGTGGAAAATACATTTACGGCCTTGAACATTCATGACCAGTTTTAGCAGGTAAATACAATAAGGAAAGATTCAAGCCAAATCTGTGTGTTTTGCCCTGGAAAAGCATATGTGTTTGGTATTGAGCCTTTCAGAATGAATAGGACTGATCTTAACGTGCGTTACCTCACAGCGTAGTGATGCTAATTATTAACACGATGCAAGCGCACGGTGATTCAAACACACAAGAACAGACACACACACACACGCACATATGCAAGTTAGAAAACGAGGATCCTGCGTAGCACTGTGGCACTGTTGTTTCACAGCAAGAGGTTCTTGGGTTTGATTCCTGCCTGAGGCACTGGTACTGAGGTTGCCTTTCTCCCGGGCCTCTCTGCGTGGAGTCGACGTGTTCTGCCCACGCTCACAAGGGTTTCCTCCGCAAAAGATCCCCAATAAAACCATGCAGAGCAGATGGCTCCTCCTACCCACAACCCTGAACCAGGACACGGTGAGCACTTGGACTTGGCCCCTGGTCACCTGGACGTGGCTGACCACTGCTCCTGGCTGCCCTCAGAGGAAGGACAACAGGATGGGAAATGTAGTGCAAAAATGTGGTGGACACCTTTGTCTGTGTGTGTGTGGGGGGGGGGGGGGGATCACTCCCTGCACGCGTGTCACACTGCATGACCAATAAAACTGCAAACAAGAGAGACAGCGAGAGAGAAACCAGAGAGAAAAACAAGAGAGACAGGAGGGAGGGCCGAGGGAACGTACGAGAGTGAAAGTGCGTAACAGAGAGAAAGGGAACCACAGAGGGTGGGAGAGGGCAAGAGAGAGAGAGAGAGACAGAGCTAAAGAGAGAGACAGAGCTAGAGAGAGAGACAGAGCTAGAGAGAGAGAGGGAGAGAGATTCATTTGTATTTTATTAACATTTGAAAGTAGCAATTGACCTTTTGATGAGTTCCTTCAAAGGAGTAGACCACGTACAGAAGGATGAAGAGCCCCAACAAGGCAAAGGCAGTCTGTCGCCGGTGCCAAAGCCTACGAGGAGAGGAAGGAGAGAGGAAGGAGGGAGGGAGGAGCAGAAGGGAAAAAGAGAAGGGGGAAAAGGTCTTACACGGTGGGCAGCGTGTGGATCAGACCTGCTGGGCCAGATCATGACAGTGTGTTTAAGCGGCCGTTTGAGGCAGGAGCTTAAATCCCTGATCCCTGATAACAGTCTTAAAGGCTTGATTGTCCCTTCTACATATCAGGCTCATTAGTGTACGAGTGCCACAGGATATAAAGACGGTCACATTCTTAATCAACACTTCCCCCCCCATCTGTCGATCCAGGGCTCAGGACAAGATAACGCTTATGCCTCTGAGGAATCGACTGCAAGTTCCCTCATAAAGATTGGTGGTTTTACAGTGCAGTCACATTATTTTGAACAAAATTCTTGTTGAGTGTCATGATGAAATGAACGTCCATCTGTCAGTCGCCTGCTTGAAGTCTGCACACAACCGTGTGCCGACTTTGCGGAGGAACTCGAATTTGGGCCACTGTTGAATTAAAACAATGAATGAATGCATGGTTTTTATGTCGAGTTTGGATTTTTCACATCTAATCACTTTTGAGAGTCGGTCTACTGCCTAATGCAAGAACAACATGTGCTCAGAACAGCGTGCTATGAGCGCACGGCTCGTGGCGTTTGCGGTTCCCCACATCCTCTTGTAGTTTGAGGAAAATAAACATCTTGTCCTCACACAACCAACCGCAGCCCGCTCAAAGAGTGCACATGCTGACCTTGTTTTGCCGGGGGCCTTTTACATCAGCACACACTACTAGGTACATACGGGAGGTGTGAGGCAGGGGGGGAAGGACCTGGATGGGGTTAACAGAGTTCGTCATTTCGGAAACACGTTTGCGTCATCCCAGGGCCCGCGCTCTTAGTGCATGTGGGAGTGTTATACAACAGACTATCTCACACCATCTCCTTTCAGACAGAGGGAATAACAGCATCATCACGTCTGAAATGAATGGAGGTCCGTGATAACAAGTAATACCCTCCTGTCATGGCTTCGCAACTCCAGACTGAAACATGTTGAGGGAGTCAGGAGGGCCGGTCAAATGAAGGCAGACAAGAGTCTCAAGGTCCCATACGTGTCTCTGTCTGGGTCTCTGTGTGCAGGAGCGTGTGTTTGTGTGTATATTACCTTGATTCGCAGACATAACAAAGTGCAAGTTCATCGGTGAAAACCAAACAAACTTCTCTTTTCAAGATAAGAAGTACGTCTAAACAAATGAACCCAAAACACAAGCTGACGAGAACACGACAGAGTCAGACCTCTCTTCAACGTGTCCTGCGTTTGAACATACACGTTTCTCTACCGTAACATACGTGGATGCGAGTAAGACATTGAAGGCATTTCCTCCACAATATAAGAACGGATGCCGTCTTCTCTCACCTGCACGCCCACTCCTTCAGGGTGATTAGCAGCTCCAACAGGAAGTAGTGGAGGGTGACGAGCGGCCTCTTCCACACCACCAGAGACAGACGCTCCTCCCGGTCCCTCTGTCTCCGCTCGCTCAGCGACACATCTGTCCACACAAACACCGTTTCACATCCACCGTCGTCCTACCTTTCACGTGTTGACATCCGTTCTTACAGCATAGTAGAACCTCGGTTTTCAGTACAAAAACTCCACGACGGAGCTAAACGAGTGTTCTTTCGGGGACAGAGGCAGCCATGGCTCACCTGTAGACTGTCCGTTGGGCTGCTCCTTGGCCCCGACACGCTGCTGAGGAAGCCGACAGTCTGTCCCGCTCTCTGCCATCTCACGGGGTAACGGAAGCGCCGAGGGCCTGGTGGAACGACGGAGAGAACAGACAGGCTTAACGGAGACGAGACACGTTTCTATAATCTACGCCATACGATATCTTTCTCTCTCTCACACACACACATTTATAAATATACAGGCACTGACCGGGGGACCAGAGCGATCACAGAGTTAATATGCTGCGTCCTGCAGATTACTGGTAACCCAATCAGGCCGTGGCGTGACCTAATGATACTCACAACAATTCGTCCTGCCAATTCTACAGCGTTCTCTGCACTAGACACGTAACGTAGACTGGTGTAGTTAGTCCTTGCAGCCAATAGTAGCCTCATTAATGTATTTATGCCTTGTGTCAACTGGGGGAAAAGTACATCCTAATGTGGTGCAATGTCACCGTGTGCCTTTTTCAGTCCTGGTCTTTGGGACGCCCTGCCCTGCCAGTTTGAGATGTTTCCCCGCTCCAACACACCCCATTCAAATGAATGTTCGTTATCCGGCTTCTGCAGAGCATGTTAACAACCCTTTCATGAGGTGGGTTTGAAAAAGGAAACATCTCAAACATGCAGTGCAGAGGGTCCCGAGGACCAGGGCTGAGAAAGGCTAATTAGACCCCCAATGCCCCATTCCCTGCACAGTGCGGCCCCTAGTTTGTAGCAGAGTTGAATACTCCAAAAGCCGGGTGGCGCCCATACTGAACAAGTTAGCATGTTCTGCATCTCATCCCAGACACGTTAGCGAACATCATCCGTCATGCACAGATGTATCGTCGTGTCTGGAATGGTCCAGCGCCGAGACAGATGGTGGGAGTCGGGGGGGTAAGATTGAAACAAGGCACACCTTCAGCACGCTCAGGAGTCTGTCTGTAAAGCCATGAGATGAGGCTGACACCCAGGCACGCAGTTTACCATCTGGTGGAAGTGTCAGTCCCACACAGGATAATCTCTCCAGCCAGCCCCCCGTCCCCCTCTCCAGAGGAGCCTCTGGCTCCAGTTTCCTGACGTCCACATTGGCTGTGCTGACAGACGGCAGTCAACAGTGTTGACTTTACAAAGGGCCCATGAAGGCTCTTTAGAACCGTAAGGAATTTTGTGGACATATGTTGAGGCCCAACAAAGATGGCAGAGATGGTGTGTGTGTCCTTTTCTCCCAACATTGGATCATGTGTTCAGATCAATCCTGGGCCTAACAGTGGAGGAAAGTTAACAACGTACTGGACGAGCTCCTAAATGCTTCAGTTGGGTTGCAATATAAGGTGCATGAGAATACTCCCACTATAATTCTGAGATAGGTTGTTGCATAAGAGCATACAATATATGTGTATTAAACTGATCACCATGTAGCAGCAAATATATTCCGCTCTGACCTGCGACCTTGAATCTCAATTGATCAGTGTTACCATATGAAGGGGTTGAAACAATTGGGAAACTATTGCGCTATCCCCGAAGACTTCAGATTATGAAGATCTCGCGTTCATTACAGACTTTCCGTGGTGACATTACGTGAATATGTAAAACGCACCGATTTCTACAGGGTTGCGTCACCAAAAGGACTCGAGATACAAACAATTGACCTAAACCTGTACTTCCGCATAACATATAGGCTAACTTAGGACAATGTGGGACATTTACTTTATTTACAAGTTTATATGGTTCCTAAGCAACTGAATGTGTCCGCTTTGAAAGACAGAAGAGAACAACGCGCGTTTTATTCAGCAGCGCACATTGCCTGCCACGGATTTGATTGCGCAATAGCTTCCTCAAAAACAACTGCCTGTGCAGGACCTGTTGAGTAACCATGCAGTCCTCACACACCAATGCAAAACTTTATACAGAGAACATAATCTTTACAATCCTAATACATCTTCGAACAATCCGGATCTTTTAACAAGTAAACACTGGGCAATGTAAACCAATAGTCCCTAAATTTCAACAACAGAAGCCAAACAACAAACAAATCAGAATCTAGTGTTTGAAGGAGAGAAGGCTACTCACCTTACAGATATATGTCTCAAATCCACAAGAACTATGCCCCATATGCCACCGTCTCAGCTCCGCTGGTGATGTAGGGTAATAGAATCCATTAACTACATCAAAACTTATTCGGGGTGTGGTGGGGGCCAGCAAGGGATAACGCTGCAAGAGTTGTCGGGGGAGGGGATGGCATAAGGATGCGGATAAGGGACGTTTCATCATCTGCCTACAAAAACCCTCAGAGACATAGACTAATTAGAGCACTAAAAATAAAATCAGATCGTTTTCCTGGAGCACACATCTAAGAGATCTGGTCTCTCAGTCGATTTCAACTATAAAGTGACTGGCATTGGTGCAAATACCCCAGTCTCAAAAACACACCCCGGCCGGAGAGATTTTTTCGTAAAGTAACAAGAAGTCAAAGCATGGCCTAATTAGCTGGGCCCCTCATTTTAAATGCTCCCGGTTTATTTATTTTTTAATGTTTCTTGGTGTTAAAGTTAACTTATGTGCCTGAATAGGGTTAGATTTCAACTTCATCCAAAATGACACAAAGTACAGTACTGCAGTAGTCCTTGTGTAGTTACTGTGATCATCATATACAAAAACACATTCATATTTATATAATTGACAAGTGGAATTAAACATCAAATAAGTAAATAAGAGTACGCCAATAGGGTCTGGCAAATAAAACATGTATTAAATTACAGTTAGGCCTATTTCCAGTATTATGCTGTTTTTGCCTACTTTTAATATCTGATGCAACTAACACAGCAGATAAATGTGGATATTTGTACCTACCGAACAGTCTCATGTGTGGAACTACCATTGTCTCCGGCGGAGCCAAGTGGAGGAGACTGTTAGTGCAGGTTTAAACCTCAGTAACAAGCCTGGTGCATTGCAAGACAAGCCGTAGATCAGTCAATGTCAGGTGGATTCGTCCTGTCGTGTATCTGGAACACGATATTCAACAGATTAGTAGTCATCTGTATCACCCTTACCTTCTTCCAACCCGAGCTGTCAAACGCCGCAGCCTATATCACAGGAATCAGACGTGCGTTTTTGCCAATCTCGTGAACAGTCTGGACTGTGGTTTAGCCTACTTCCGCCAGCGCGCAGAACGCGCACCACGCACACAGACTGTGCAATAAAGATCCTTAACTTGGATATGATTCTATGGAGAGATGCACCCTATGGAGACGCCTCACATAAATTATGTCGAAAAAGACAGCGAGCGCTTGAACCAACACCGCCTGTTTTTAGAAGAGCATTATACGCGCTGCTTCGGCAATCGGCACACAGATTTTTTAAATTGTATGATTTATATTTTTAATCGCATACAATACAGAAAATTATTAATTTAATCCTGACATATAGGCTGTGGTTTAAACTGTACGTGTAAATATGCTATCAACAATTATACACGTTTACAACTTGGCAACTCTACTTTGTATCAAACTAGCCCACACACATATAGACCACATTAAGTGATCTCTAATAATTGTATTAATAAGTGGGCCTATATGAGCATACCATCAATTGGTATTACCTTATTTAAAAAATCTATCTTCGTTTGTAAGCACGTTGCGCAGCAGCACCTTAATTTACTGAAACGCACTCACCTTTACGTCATCAAAAAGAGACGAGGAACCGGACGAAGGAAGCAATAGCAACACGTTTATCCAACGGAAAGGTAGGCTTAAATCAGGATTTTGTTTTTATCGCGCCCTAAAGAACTAAAGTTATTATTTTCAGTGACCTAGTTTACTTCGTAAAATACGTTGTGATCATAAATGAAGACTCGTTTTTATGTATCAAGACCAAAGGCTCGCACAATTGTTGTCTAAACCTGGCTAAGCTAGCACGTTTAATGGTACAGGCACAAATGAGGTTGTAGCAAAGTTGAAGCTGAGTCCGTGTTTAACCCTGGATGTACTCTGACTACGTTGACTTATAATTAATTCACAGCTTGGTCACGTTGATATGGATTCACTGTACGGCCAGATAGCTGTGGGTATATTGGCTGGAGTGGGCTGTGGACTTTGTCTTGGATGGCACTTTCGTGCTCGCTTCGGCAACTCTTCCAGGGCTGTCATCTCAGCTGTCGGAAACGGCACCGGAAATGAAACAAGTGTTATGGGAGAAAGCGGCGAATTCAAAATGATTCTTGTGGTTCGATCCGACCTGAAGATGGGAAAGGGTAAAGTTGCGGCTCAGTGCTCGCACGCAGCTGTGTCAGCCTACAAGCAAGTGCAACGCAGAAACCCGGAGCTCTTGAAACAGTGGGAATACTGTGGCCAGCCCAAGGTGGTGGTGAAAACCAATGACGAGGACAGTTTGTTAGAGCTGCTGACCCATGCTAAAGAGGTTGGGCTGCCCGTCAGTCTGATCCAAGACGCAGGGAGGACGCAGATTGCACCAGGATCACGCACTGTGCTCGGCATTGGTCCTGGCCCTGCAGATCTTGTGGACAAAGTCACCGGACACTTGAAGCTGTATTGAACAATATAACAGGAATACTTAATTGTCTGTAGGAAATAGTTTAAGTAACACTGGGACTGCCTCCCAAACAAGATATTTTTTTTATATCATAGTTGTATTTGAAGCTGTCATGGGTTACATTGTCTGTTAAAATCAGAACCACAATCCTTTGGCCTAATCGAGCCCAGTTGCTTAAGTGCTCTTAGTTGTGCTGGCTGCGGTTGACATGACATTGGGACAACACTGGTGCTGAGTTTAATAGGCAAGGTCCTTTACATCGAGAAATGTGACTCAATGAATACAATGTAAATGTCAATACATATACCACAGTTGCAAACATGTATAAAGAATGGTGACAAGAACCCAATTTTCTTGACAAACAAGAAGCCTTTATTTTATGTGGAAAAGAAAACCGCCGTTTCGTTCATGATCCAGATTATGCACAATCAACTATCTTAAGTGCACGCTTAATCTAAAGTCATTTTGTTTAAGAGTATAAGGTAGAGGGAGTTAATGATTGATTTCTTGTATACGCGCAAGCCTTTGATCAAAACATCCAATTACCACAGTCGTGTGATTTTTAACTCTGAGATTCAGAGAGGGCCAACTGAAAAGAAAACCTAAACCTGCCAGGAAATCAAGGCTAAGGCTTTAGATTCTCTCCTGTACACTGAAGAACAGTGACCTAGAACACCACGATATCCAGCATACACAAACCTTAGCACAAAGAAAGGGAGGCAGGGGCAGGTTAGTAAAATACACACAGGTCCGAAGAATAAGGTTTCTTTAGTAATCCCTCCTCAAATGGAATGGTCCCACACGAGCACGTAACACAGCTCAGAGGTCAGAGGTAATCTGTTACACGCCGAGACACCTGCTCCTGGACACCGTCTGACTGGTACACCTGCATAGGCTTGATTTGGGAAGGATAATAAAACTAATTTTCTGTATGCATTTAAAATAATCTCTCGTTCCTCAAGAGCTACGCAGGCATGGCCCCCCCCCTCCCCGAGTGTTGGGACATCACTGGTGTTACGTAGTGTTTCTAGTTTGTGGTCATGGAAGCGGCAGTCTCATTGTTCAAATATAGAAGAACATTGTAGCTGTTGTTTTTTTTGTATTTTTTCTTGTTTCTGAATATACAATAATTAAATGCATTTTACAGACGGACAGAATAAGCTGCTCACACACATCAAAATGAAGAGATTCTACATTAGTTTCTTCTCACTACAGAGTGCAAATCAGATGCTTCACAACAGACCTTTTTAATTAAGAAGAGGACTTCCTCTTTCCACAAGCCCCTTCATTGTACACAAACCATTCCCCATTCAAAAATAAAATAGACAAATTAATTCTAGTAAATATGGAATGTGAAAAAACAACTTGTGATCCAATCTTTTTTTTTTTTCCATTGACAATAGAAATAAAATGGAGTCCTTCATGACAGTTTGAAAGAAAATAAAACAAAAAAAACAGATAACAATAAAATAAAAAGAAGAGAAGAACTGCTTGTTGGTATCCCCTGCGGTGAGTAGAAGATAGTAATGGGCTGGTGAAGGACTGAGGAACAGATGGATGGATGGTTCCGGAGGGCTGCTCGACCCGGGCCCTACATGCCGTAGCCGAAGCCTGGCTGGGCCTGAGGGGGCTGGCCGTAGGCCGCGGGCGCCGAGTAGCCGTAGCCGTAGGCGGCCTGTGGGGGGGGCACTGCCACGCTGGGACCTGCTGTGAGCATCAGCTGGGGTGTGCCTGCAACACACACACAAACACACACACAAGGTTCAACATGTGCCTTCCTTCTGTAGACAAACACCATACATCATGATTCTAACACAAACCCCGTCATGGTCTGAGGAGACAGGACTTTCACACGCAATGCTTTTCATCTTGAATTGTCGGTTACCTACGCCGGTGTGGCCGTGTGAGGGCTCAGACCTGCGGTGCTTCACGAGGGGAGGATGTGAAGGGGCTTACCGTAGACAATGGGCTGCGTCTCTGTCGCCTGCTCCTCCTCTTTCCGTAGGGACTCTGAGGTTTCTAGCTTGTCCACCTGGGAGAGAGGAACAGTTCATTACACCCAGGTTAAGGTACTGCAGGTCGTGAAGCCGCTGGAGAAGGTTTACGTTGAATTTAGTAGTTAAATTAATGAACTGAAGTGATTGATGGAAGGGACCATTCCAGGGGAGGGGGTGTAGATTGTGTGCAAACTTAGGAACCCCCAGCCAGGCCTGTGAACTGCACCATGGTCACATACCAGTCAAGCAAAAGCAGGGGAACAGAACACTACATGACTGAAGGGGACTACAATTAAAACTAGATTGAACACTGGTCCCTCCATTCAACCAGCAGTGCTAACCAAACTGAACGGTTTCCAGGACTGACAGACCCCTGTATGCAGAGAACCGAACCCATCAGGTGGTTGATATTCTGTTTCTTGGATTCAGCAGTATGCGGTAGCCATCCCAGGTCTGGTAAACAGAGCAGGGAAGATGGCTGACCTCCACAAGTTGTCACCAAATATTCTTTCATGGGCTGGAAGATGCAGCATTATGTAGGACGCATGTTGTCCTGAAAATAGACTTTGTCATACAACAAAGCCTCGGGTATTTGTAGCCGATTATGCATCTACCCGTTCAATCAAAGTGGGTTCAGTTCCCTTCATACCTCTTTGTTAAAGTAGTTTGGAGATTAGACCCCAAAAAACTACAACTCCCTATTAGCTGAGGTTTCATTGGCAGAAGAGAACCATGGTTGGTGTCAGGGCTCGAAATTGGCACCCGCCAAGCGCCAATGACGTGTAGATTTTTGGGCTGGAGACTAAATTGTGTCCGATGCTCCGCCATTTGGCGAGTGAAATTGTGGAGTACAGCTCCCGACTACCGTTATGGTTTAAAAAAGCTTGCACCGCCAACACGAACAGTTGTGCGCGCATCTAGGTGGCAGAAAACCGGGAACATAGCTTTTGTAACAGCTAGAGTATGACATGGATAATACAAATAGTTAGATTTAAAAATACAAAAAAGGGTTGAGGATGACAGCATTTAAGAGAGAGAGAGCAATTCCCCATTGATCTGTCACAGAATTTTGATTTGGGTCATGAAACAGAGTGATTTACAATATTAAAATCATAGGTAAAGGTTGTTTACGTCAAACAATTTCAGAGTACGTCTGAAATGCCAGGTTTAATTTTGGCCAGTAAAAATATGATTGGCTGGTAATTTTTCATCTACCAGAAAAAAGTTAATTTCGAGCCCTGGTTGGTGTTCCACAGTTGTTCCAACAGGTGCATGGGAGAAGGTACCACAGCCTGGAGAGCAGCTGCCAGGCTGGTTCACACGCTCCACCAGCACAGGCCTCCCATACACAGCTGCCAGGCTGGTTCACACGCTCCACCAGCACAGGCCTCCCATACACAGCTCCCAGGCTGGTTCACACGCTCCACCAGCACAGGCCTCCCATACACAGCTGCCAGGCTCACCGCCTCACATGCTTGGAGAAAACCAGAGAACGCTTCCAAGTGCAGTTAATGTCACTCCTCGATCTGCAGTCAGTTGCTCTGCCCCTGAGCTGCACCTACAAACAGGATATCGAGGTCCTACTCCTTAACGGTGAGAAGGTTTGTGAGGGAATGCACTCTGCAGCGATGGTCCATGAGCGGCCAACGTGCTGAACCGTTGACCTGTTCTGCGTCGACCCAACTTTGGTGTTTTCCACGCGTTACAGTGAACACAGCAGTTTGCTTCTCACTCAACGACAGGACCCAGCTTCTCTGGAAAGTGCATTCTCTTCCAGGAGGCCTCGACCACTTGTCTTGGCTTACTGTTTTAGTACCATGGTTACATGCAGTCCACCGCTGGTTTTCTGTCCTGAAATGTGGCTGAAGTGCCCGCCGTATCAGAAGACGAATCGGAGGTAAACCTCAAATTGTGGTCACCATAATGGGGGGAGGGGGGGGGGGGGGGTCAGAGGTCAGGACTGAGAGCCAATGGCAGACTGGCAAGGCTGGATTGAGACTCAAGAGTACCTGTTATTAGTTACAACCAAATCTACTGACATTCTCTCCTCAGTCAGGTCGGGTTGATTAGAAAGCTCTATATGTCTGTATGTGAGAAAGGATAATAACTTTATATTGCTCCCCATGGGGAAATTAATATGTCTGTGTGTGTGTGCGCTTGTGTGCACGCGTGCGCGCGCATTTGTGAGTGTGAGCGCATGTGAGTGTGTGCTCGTACGTGCGTGCTAGCTTGCTTTCATGAAAGCAGGGAAACATGGGGGGGGGGGGGAGAATTAAATCCAAAACGGTCATGCAGATTCCTGAGGTTGCAATCCTCCAAGCTACACGAACAATTTAAGAGAGTAAGAGATAGATGGAAGAGAGGAATTGAGTTTCACCTTGTCCTTAATTGCATCAACCTGGAAGGAAATTCAACACAAGCGAGGCTTAGAAAATAAAATCAAACTCAATTTTCATAGAGACAGAGAGCAGTCTAATCAGTATACAAAGGGGGGCGACCAATAGCCCATCTACAGTATAGAAAGAAAACAAAAGTAAATAGCTTACAGACCATAACGTACTCCTGTCCAAGATCAAAATCAAAACGAGTGTTCTGATTGGCTCACCTCCCAATTTTGCCTGACACATATCGCCATGTAAGCAACGGACTAACAAAACCTACTTTTCTATACAGTACAGTAGCTAGGCTTATGCTATTTATGGCCCACGGTGATAAACGCTGAAAGGTTGGTGTGAGAGCAGCTTGTGTTCAGGTGTGCTGCGCAGGCATGCTGACTCATGCAGTCATGCTCAGGGCAGAGACAGCATGCACACACACCGCAACCAATGACGAGGCACTTACTTGGCACTAGAAAAGTCATTGGATTCTAGTGGGAGAAAACTAAGAGATGGGGGAGAGAGAGAGCGCGCAACTGGCCCTCTGGTCTGCAGAGAGGACACCACTAAAGTAGACGGGACACCACTTAAATCACGTTTCGTTTCGAGCCACAGCCACCCAAAAATCTGATTGGCTCAATTCTCCTCCGAGAGCAGTCCCCCAAATCATTTACCATCTCAAACATGAAAAAAAGCAGAGCGAACTGAAAGAGGAAAACACAAAAAAACGAACACAAAGGTACTCAAAGTACAAAATAAAGAAAGAAAAGGAGAACGAAAATGTGCACGACAATAACATTTAAAAGTGCCGATTCATCCGTTCAGCATCTGGGAGCTGGGAGAAGGCGCGGCCCTCCGTCCGAGCGGTGGCGGCCCGTCCGGGGCCTCTCCGCGGGGACCCACCTTGGACAGGTACTCCCTCATGACCTGGATGAAGTAGGGCATGGAGAAGTCCATGAGGTTGTGCCTCCAGGCCGTCTCCAGCACCACGTCGGGCCGCAGCAGGTCGTAGCAGCTGAACAGGCAGGCGGCGAAGCACTCCCTCTTGTCGTCCTGCAGGAACCAGGCCAGCAGCTCCTCGGCCAGCTCCACGTCCTTGGACTCGGACGCGTACTGCATGGCATCCTGGGAAGGGAGAGGGGGGGGGGGGGGGTTAAAGAGGTTTCTCAGACTGGTGACTGACTGTCTAGTGGGACTAATGGGCGACCCACATAGAGGAGTGGGTTAAAAAAATAAAATAACATTCTGAGAGATGCTTGTCCAAACCAACGTGGCCATCTAGTGGTCATGGCGCGTTCCAACATCTTCCAACATCCAGTGCAGCTCTTACCTTGTACAGTTTGTCTTTCTTGCAGAGCTCCACGCTCTGTTTCCAGCGGTTGTTGCCCTTGAAGAGGTAGGCGGCGATTCTCCTGAACTCGATCAGCTCGTGTTTCTCCAGTCGCTGGGCCAGGGAGATGTTGTCAAAGTTGTCGTAGGCGTCTATTGATGTCCTCACAGCCTACGGACACGGGACGAGGGAGAGGAAACGGTGAACGTTTTCCTGTTCAAACACCGTGATCGCCCCGACAGTCTTCAGTAAGTTAAACGCTGGAGGGGAAGAGGGGTCTCACCTGGTAGTCCTCCTCTGTGATGAAGAGGTTGTTAAGTGCTTCATTGACAGACTTGTTGTTGTGGTTCTGTACTGACCGCAGGTAGGGCTTGACAAGGGGCAACTGCTTGACCTGGGGAAACCGCCACAGGAACTCAGACATTGAAACTACCAGTCCATACAGTCCCTGTACACTGACCCCACAGAGTGGGCATGGAGGAGTAGAGAGGGGGGGAGGGGCTGACCTTGGTGAAGTAGTTGACGGCGCGGGAGTGGTCGAGTCTGGGCGACAGCACGATGAGCAGATCGTTCAGTAACAAGGGCTTGAACTCCAGGTAAAACTGGACAGCTTTGTAGTAAAGTTCCACATTGGCCACCTGCACGAGGCGAGAGAGAGGGAGAGGGGGTTATGTACACGGTCCTCAACGAGGAAACCTCTGCGTCCGTGGAGAACGGCTCCCGCCACGTGGGAGGTGGTGGATGGGCGTGGTCGTGTCGTACCTTGGTGATGATGTCTTTGAACTGGCCCTCCTTCCAGGCATCTGTGGGGTGGTTCATCATGGTGATGATGGCGTTGTCGAACTCCTCGTACTTGTCGTACAGGAAGACCAGCTCCGCCCACAGGTGGGCCTGCTCGGCCGCCCTCAACACCTGATTGGGTACGAAAAATAATTGTAAAAGTCTGAACCAATCACAGTCAGCTTCTTTCAGAGCCATCTATTGAAGGCTGACTATGTCTCATGTCCAGGCTGTGGTCTCCAGGACAGGCCGGTGCTTGGGGCCTACCTTGGGGATGTTGACCCGGGACCAGAAGAGCTCCAGGTGCTCCCTCATCTTCTGGGGCTTGAACTTGGAGTAGAGGATGGCCAGCTCGGTGAACATGCCCATGTGAGCGCGCTCCAGGCCCAGGGCCGCCTCCAGCATGGTGATCAGCTCCTCAAAGTAACCGCGGTCCTGAGGGGCCAGAGGAGGAGGTGGAGCATGTTCAAGAGACGCACTGTACCGAGTGGTACTGTTTAGCGAGTTACAACACAGTACAGGATCACATTTTCCAATCCAAGTACGTAAAATACAACACTAAATGGATAAAGAAAACATGGCAAGGCGTCTGGGCCAATTGTGTTGGATTGCTCAAGCCTCTCTTTTCTGAGTGTGTGTTTGTGTGTGTGATAGACCTAGACAGCCCTCTCTCTGTGTGTGTGTGTGTGTGATAAACCCCCCCCCCCGTCCTCTTGCCTGATAGTAGTTGATGAGCTCCTCCAGCTCGTCGGCGTGGACCACGATGTGGAGGCCGCACATCTGGGCCAGCCGGAACTCGGTGCCGTCCACGCAGGCGAAGCACACCTCCTTCCAGGTGCGCGTGCTGTTGGCCTTGCGCGCTCCGTCCACGGCCGCCTGGTACTCGCCCAGGTGCACCAGGGTGGAGGCCAGGCGGCCAAAGTTGGACACGTTGTTGTACAGGAGCTTGGCGGCGTCGTACATCTTCTCGTCGTAGCAGCGGTCGCCAACCTGGACGGGGAAACAAGAGAAAAAGAAAAGGAAATATGACTACCAGGTTTCCTTGACACATTAGCCGAACACCACGGAACAGTTGAGAGGGAGGTGGATGGGAGTTGTCGTGGGTGGTGGTGGTACCTGCTGGATGTGGGCGTTGTTGGGGCCGTTGATGAACTCCTCCAGCTCGGCCAGGCGGTTGGTCTTGGCCAGGGCGAAGATCAGCTCCGTCTCCACGTAGGACTCCCGCGCCTTCTTGCGAGCCATCTGGAGGAACTTGACCAGGTCCTCCCAGTTCCCTGCAACACACAGCCGTCATAGCAGCCGTCAGCCACGGAGGTCGGGACTCGCTAGGCCACCTCCAGATGGGAGTTCTCTGAGAACATTTTTTTTTTTTTTTTTTTTTATAAGTAATGTCCCACAGGGGTTCACATACGCCCACAGAACTGCATCAAAACCAACCTAAACCCTCAAGGAAGACAAGGAAAAACTTCCAGATAAAAGGGAAAAAAAATTGAAGAAACCTTGGAGGGAAGACATTAACACACCAGAAGATCCCATTTCAAATCCACAATCCCCTTTGATCTGATCCTTACCGCTCTGGTCGGCGGCCTGCACCACCTCCATGTAGGCGGAGGGGTCGTCGGCCTTGATGTAGGAGTCGATGGCCTCCTTCACCAGGCCCTTCTGCAGCTGGGCCTTGGCCAGCTGGCTCCACACCGCCGGCTCGTTGCAGCGCTCCGCAAACTCATAGGCCCGGTCCAGGTTACCGATGTGCTCGATCAGCACCTGGGAAAACCGCAAACGCCGAAAAGAAGGTCAGTGCTGGATAAAATGGACAATACGCACATGGTGTAGGGGACGGTATAGGGGTAGACATGACTGTGTGTGTGTGTGTGTGCTGACCTGCACGGCCGAGGTGTTGACGTCAAACTTCTTGAAGATGGCGAAGGCCTCCTCGAAGAGCTCGTTGCTGATGGCGATGTTGGCGATGTCGGGGGCGTCGTAGTTGTCCAGGCGGTTGATGTACTCCATGACGCGCGTGCGGTCCGCCTTGATGGCCGTCAGGATCAGAAGGTTCTGGAGGTTTCTGTGGAGGCGAAAACCAAAGAATGTTGAGAAAAACATCTCGGGCTGAGAGAGAGAGACAGAGAGAGAGACAGAGAGAAAGACGGAGAGAGAGAGAGAGACAGAGACAGAGACAGACAGAGACAGAGACAGAGACAGAGAGAGAGAGAGAGAGAGAGAGAGAGAGAGAGAGAGAGAGAGAGAGAGAGAGAGAGAGAAAGAGAGACCTTTAACTTGAACCTGTTTTTTTAACCATGAATCCCCTAAACGGATGAAGCCCCCCGGTTCACCTGTGTTCGCTGAAGACGGAGTTGTCGAGAACGATCTTCTCCAGCAGCTCGATGAGCTCGTTGGGGAGGTCGGCGGTCATAAAGGCCTTGACTGTGACCGACACCTCCTCGGGGTCCTGGGTCTCAGAGAGAGCCGTCTGGACCACCTGAGGAACGCGAGGACAGCACAGGTTGGGGACACGGAGCAACCTCTAGGCCTTCTCTCTCAAACTCTCTCCATACACGTTCTCGAGCCCCCCTGCTTCTCTGGGATGGCCTCTGGGTATGTTTCCGTTCCTGCATATCTAACGAAGAACATTTGGAAAGCCCACCTGGTCGATGAGGGGCCGTCTGAAGGGGTTGCTCTCCAGCAGCACGCTGGCCCACAGCTCGGGGTCCCTGCGGCGCACCAGGTAGCGGGACAGACTCTTGAAGAGGGAGTTCTCATTGCAGACCTGAAACGCAAAGCAGAGGCGGCGCCGCGCGTCAACCACGTGGCCACGTCGAGTCGACGGGGGGCACTTCGTCGGCGACACGAGATAAGAAAAGTCAAATCGTCTAAGGAAAGGGGCGGAGCCTCACGTTGATGAGCTCCTGGTCGCACTGTCCCCTCTCGTAGGCCACGCAGGCCAGGTGGGGGTCCCGCTTCTCGCAGTACTTGCCCACCACGCGGCTGTCGTAGAAGGGGTTCTCGCGCAGGAAGCGCTCCGGGTTGTTGTTGCTGTCGATGTAGATCTTGGCCAGGGCGTTGTGGGTCGCCGGCTCCTCGCAGCCCTCGTGGATGCGAGCCTCCAGCCAGGGCAGCAGCAGCTTCAGTCTGACAGAGGAGGAGGAAGAGGAGGAGGGAAGAGATGGGCCATGTGAGGGTACATACCAGATCTTCACAGTCCAACACACGCTCTCCTCAGGAGAGGTGACCTTTCTGGATGTGGTGGAGCAGTGTGTGTGTGTGTGTGTGTGTGTGTGGTGGGGGGCAGGCGTACCTGTTTCTCTTCTCGACCTCGGCCACCAGCTCGTCTGTGGAGAACTGGCCCCTCACCACGAGGATCAGACTCTTGATGACGTCCTCGGAGCAGTCCACGTCCAGGAGACCTCCGATCACCACCGGCAGACGGCTGGGGTTCACCTAACACACACACACACACACACGGGGGTTTATCTCCTGCTCACACTCCATTCTCCCAGTAAATGCTTCCTGCGGGTGTGTGTGTGTGTAGGACTTACTTTCTGCACGTAGATCTCGATGTATTTCTGCAGGTTGTTGCGGTACAGGTAGAGGACCAGGTCGTGGACAAAGTCGAAGCGGTCGCAGACGATGATGAGGGGCAGCTGGTCGGTCAGCTTGGCCTCCTGTCCATCACAGGGAGCAGGGGGAGGAGCCACAGTCAGCCACCACAGCACTAGCACAGCGGGCCTCAACACAGGTCACCAAGGATCACAGCCAAACCTGCTAGGGTCTGTGGGCCAATCAGAAGCCTTCTGAAAAGTTTTTGTTTTTTTTGGGGGCACCAACGAGAAAGACTCATTGGGCGCGTTTTGGGAGGCCTAGAGGTTTGACTGTCATCTTACTGGCCCATCCGTAAATTTACTCATGTACAACGACAAAAATAAATGTCAGAATCACTGAAAATGAAATTGGGGTATCATTTTCCAGTTGCATCAGTCCTGCTCGAGTGATTCCAAATGACAATAGAGGAAAAACAACAAGAACAAAAACATCAACTGTTTCTCGACTACAACAAATGGAAGGCGTCACGTCTGAACAGGTTAGATGATGGTTGAGTACCGCGGAAACAGTTTGTTTACTACAGTGGAGAAAGAGAGAGAGAAAGAAAATACGAAATAAAAAGAGAGAAACCACAATAAAGCCCCATTCTGAGTCTTGAAGCCGAGTGCAGCCGGCCCCTCGCTCACACACGCGCGTACAGATGGCTCCCCCTGCAGGCTCTACTGAGGTACTGCCTGACCACACTGGAGGGACACCCACTGGGGGCTCTCCCCCCCAGCAGGCCCTGTTGTTGCTGCTGCTGCCCTCTGGGTGGCGCTAGGACTCACTGCTGCCACTGGGAGACTGCCAACAACACTCCTACAGGATCAACCCTCTGGGATTGTGCAGCTGGACTCACGGCCCTGGCCTCACGGCGGCTGCTACAGGGAGGAGGGCACGCCGGGAGCCCTGGGAGCAAGTCCTGGCGTCGGGCTACACACTGGAATAGGGGGGGGGGGGGCAATCTGGGGCCAATCTGCCCTGTGACAGGAAATCTCCAGTCAACAGCCATGGTTGAGTCAGGATGTGCTATTCATGAGCCAAAACCTCACCCTGACTGTGCTGAGGAATCCAAATGGCACGAGGATGTTGCCAACAGGTTTGGTGCACCCGGCAGGTGTATGGTATTGAGGGGGGGGGGGGGGGAGGGGGGTACCATTACAGGCCCTGCTCATACAAATCCCAGGGTTAATCCTGTTTCTATGGGGGGTGGGAGGAAAGAAAAGAGGAAGGGGGGGGGGGGGGGGGGGGGGGGGGGGGGAGTCCTGTACTTGGGGATGAGAAATTACCTGGTACATGTCCTGCCATTCCAAAGACAACAGGGAAAAGCACAAAAGATATAGAATAACTGCCATCAGGAACACATCTCTCCAATGGAGGCAAACGACAGCAAGTTGGGAATGCTTATAGAGGGACAGCGTTACTCAATCAAGAACTTTTTCAATGCAGTTTCAATAAAAAATGTCCTCTGTCAAATCATGTAGGTTGATAGTTCTATAATGGAACATGCACTCTTAAAAGGGACTGTAACAGGAAGAACAGAAGAAGGGAGACCGAATGAGCCAAAAGTCATCTCAAACGCCCCTTGCTGTTCCAGGTTCAACAAATCGTAATCATGACTCATCGCAGAAAATTAAACGGGTCCATTTCAGACCGATAGAGAAGTGCAGAAAGGAGAGGGAATCGAGGAAAAAGAGGATAAATTAACAGGCATGTTGACATTCCTGGACGTGTCTGATGTGCGGCCTGTCTGCCTACCTTGAGGAAGTTCTTGACGCGCTCGGGGTCGTAGCAGTTGCTCTCGCGACAGATCCTCTCCACCTCCTTGATCTGGCCCGTCTTGCAGGCCGCCTGGATGTACTTGAAGTGGACCTCTGGGTCCTGGCTGAAGTTCACGATGGAGCCCAGGAAGTAGAACAGCCCTGGAGCACACACACACACACACACAGAGACATGTGGTCAGACAGACACACACACAGGGACATGTGGTCAGACACACACCAGACAGACATGGTCAGCTACGCACACACACACAAACAGCTTTCACTGAGCCTCCGGTCACGGCAATCTATAACAAAGGCAAGTCATCGACCTCACTGTCTCACTATCCAGTAAGTGATGTGCACTTTATTTATAATGGCAACATCAGCATCCCATGTGTCGATATCATAACACCCATGTCTGTTGTGCTACACTGGAATGAATCGCATAGATGATCCGAGCTGACTGCACTTCTGTCTCTCCTGCTATTGGCTGACTGGGCTGTGGCCGCGGTAACCCTCGACGCGACAGCCCATGAGCGTCCTTCCCTCGCCGGATGCGCTCCACAGCCTGCATCGATCGCCCCGCCTCTGGCCTACTTAGCTAATTGCAGCTTGATGACTTCTGGCCGGCACGGGGACACACAGAAAGGGCACTAATGAGTCCGAATGATTGGCCGAGTTCAAGCTTGTCGGAGCGTGGCACCTCCACGGGTCGGGGTTGGAGGGAGAGAGAGTTCGGGGGGGGGGAGGGGGGGGGGGAACCAATAGAACAGGAGGGCTGCCTGGCTGCTCTGTGACCTGGACGAGAGAGTGAGCGTGTCTGCTGTGTGTCTGCTGTGTGTGTGTGTGTGTGTGTCTGCTGTGTGTGTGTGTGTATGTGTTTGTGTCATCTGAGGGCAGCTCGTCGCCAGGCCTCACCCTCGAAGCTCTTGAAGGACTCGAACAGCTCGGTGAGGGACTGCGTGGAGAGCTGCTCGTGGTACTTGGACGCCACCTGGACGCAAATCTGCAGGTTCTGCCGGATGTTGGCCGAGAGCATGGCTCTCAGGCACTCCAGGGAGTCCTCCACTGACAGCGAGCCAAAGTAGTTCACAAGCCACTGGAGGGAGGAGGGGAAGAGAGAGAGGAGAGGAGAAAAAAGGGAGACAAATTGGGGAAAAAGAGAAATGGCAGTCAGATGGTGTTTGGAGAAGGTTCCAGAGTGGCCTAGAAGAACAGTTGAGTGTGTGTGTGTGCGCATGTGTGTAGGAGCTCCAGTACCTCTGGGTTGAGCAGGTGTGTGTGTGTGTGTGTGTGTGTAGGGGCCACAGTACCTCAGGGTTGAGCAGGTGTGTGTGTATATGGGATACACTACCTCAGGGTTGAGCAGGTGCGTGTGCACCACGGCCCGCTTGATGTCGTACAGGTCGGTGTAGTGCTCCAGCGCCCTCTGCAGGAGGCCGGCCTTCTCACACAGCTGGGCGATGTGGGCGCGGTCGTAGTTGGTGAACATCTGGTTGCCCAGGATGGCGTCAGCGACCTGGGGAGGGGGGGGTGCGGAGGAACGGGATCGTCAATCGTGTCGTGGTGTCAGGGACCGAGACCAAAACGGGTGTGCCCCATGGATGATTGGGGGGAGAAAAACAGAGCGAGAAAGAGGGAGAACGAGAAAGAAAAAGAGTGAGAAAGACATAAAGAGGGTGATGAAGAGAGACAGTGAGAGGGAAAGCGAGAGACAGTATGTGTGTGTGTACCTGTGGGGCGTGCATGAGGTTCATCTCCAGCAGGCGAGTCTGCAGGGGCCCCTCGGTGGGCCTGTTGTTCTTCAGGGCGTCCAGCAGGAAGGAGGTGCACTGCTGGATCAGGTTGTACTCCATAAACACATCCACGATCTGAGGAAACACACACACACACAACCACCGTCAGCTGACCCGCTACAACTCCCCTCAGGACAAAGAAAGTGACTGACTGAATTGAATCACATCGATTCCCCCTCCAGGGAGCCGGGTGGGTTGAGGTGTGGGGCTTGTTCGATCAGTATCCGGTGACTCGTTGTTTCGTTGCTTGTGGGTTCTATCAGAGACTGTGGGATCCTGTCAGGGCCAGACCCGTGTGATGTCATGGGCCAGACCCGTGTGATGTCAAGAGGCCAGACCCGTGTGATGTCAGAGGCCAGACCCGTGTGATGTCAGAGGCCAGACCCGTGTGATGTCAGGGGTCAGACCCGTGTGATGTCAGAGGCCAGACCCGTGTGATGTCAGAGGCCAGACCCGTGTGATGTCAGGGGTCAGACCCGTGTGATGTCAGAGGCCAGACCCGTGTGACGTCAGAGGCCAGACCCGTGTGATGTCAGAGGCCAGACCCGTGTGATGTCAGAGGCCAGACCCGTGTGATGTCAGAGGCCAGACCCGTGTGACGTCAGGGGTCAGACCCGTGTGATGTCAGAGGCCAGACCCGTGTGATGTCAGAGGCCAGACCCATGTGATGTCAGAGGCCAGACCCGTGTGATGTCAGGGGTCAGACCCGTGTGATGTCAGGGGCCAGACCCGTGTGATGTCAGGGGCTAGACCTGTGTGATGTCAGAGGCCAGACCCGTGTGATGTCAGAGGCCAGACCTGTGTGATGTCAGGGGCCAGACCTGTGTAATGTCAGGGGCCAGACCCATGTGATGTCATGGGGCCAGACCCGTGTGATGTCATGGGGCCAGACCCGTGTGATGTCAGAGGCCAGACCCGTGTGATGTCATGGGCCAGACCTATGTGATGTCATGGGCCAGACCTGTGTGATGTCAGGGGCCAGACCCATGTGATGTCAGGGGCCAGACCCGTGTGATGTCAGGGGCCAGACCCATGTGATGTCATGGGCCAGACCTGTGTGATGTCATGGGCCAGACCTGTGTGATGTCATGGGCCAGACCTGTGTGATGTCAGCCAGAGGCTCCTCGTCCTGGACCAGCATCTGGG
Organism: Hypomesus transpacificus; assembly: GCF_021917145.1. Classification (NCBI taxonomy): domain Eukaryota; kingdom Metazoa; phylum Chordata; class Actinopteri; order Osmeriformes; family Osmeridae; genus Hypomesus; species Hypomesus transpacificus. The sequence goes on along the minus strand of NC_061064.1, from coordinate 7,168,964 downwards.
AGAACTGCAGGCCCTGCTCCGGACTGATGCGCATCACGTTCCTCAGCAGGAAGATCCAGTCTGGGGTGTAGCCCACCTGGGAGCAGGCAGGGGAGAACCGGAGAGGGTTCAAGAAAACACCCTTCAAATGCTGCTGTATAGAGTTTCTAACCGTATACCAAACGATTTTAGAAGTGAAGCCACTCACGATTCACGGCAGAGGCCTTCATAATACAAAAACACACACTCTCCCCCCCCCCCCTTCCCAGCCTCCCATGGGTAGGCATAACAGGAAGGATGGTTCTGAGGTCTCACACCAACCCAAACCCACCTTCTTGGCGTACAGGACGATCTTGGGGAACTGGCCCGTCTCGGCGAAGCACTGGATGACCTTGTTGGGCACGTTGGCCCGGAGGTACACGCTGAGGGCCAGGGTGGGGTCCACGGACTTCACCAGGTCGCCCAGCTCCTCCGAGCACTCCAGCTGGGGACACACAACAACAACACAACCCTGGGGGTCAACGTGACGCACTGGAGAGGACCGACCGCTTTGTGTACTTTGATAGGCATGCTAGGAATGGGGAAAATAACGCCGAAAATAAATACATGGGTCGGATGAAACGGCAGAGGGCCCCTCCAGACTCCCCTAGGGGAAATACCCATATCTCTACTTAGAGGATGGGAAATAAACACTGGAAATGCCCTCCACAACAGATCACCTCACAGCTTAGAAAGTCCCAGCCCAGATGCCTGGAGAGATATGCTACACGTACACACAACCCAGGAAAGACCTCTTCCTGTAGATTAAGTGTGTGTATACGTGTGTGTGTGTGTGTGTGTGTGTGTGTGGAGGTAGAGCCCTCTCTGTGAGCAGATACCTTGTCTTCTTTGAGCCACTTCTCCAGCAGCTGCTTGCGGCCCTGCTGCAGCACGGGCCTGCATAGCTCCAGGGACTCAAACTTGTTGAGCTGGCCCTGGTCCAGCAGGATGCCAAAGTACTGGAGAAGGGGGGACGTCTGGCCCGGCTGGGCCGGAACGCTCTGGAACTTCCGGATGGTGTCGGGGGTACGAAGGATACCCTGGGGGGGGGGGGGGGGGGGGAGAGAACGGACAACATGGGTGGGGTGTGTGTGTGGGGTGTGTGTGTAGAGGGGGAGGGGGGGGGGTCAGCTGTGGACACTGATAAGAAGACTGCACAATGCTAGCTGCACATAGCAACAAGAACCACTGGAGAGAATCACAACACCAAAGAGGTCCGTTCCCTTAATAGCCTCTCCCAAGTGGTTAGGAGAGGCTCAGAGACGGCAACGGTTTCTAATCGGCTAACCCTAACCCCAAGTACAGCCTTGGCCCTTCTGTGGTTGGGTACGTTTGGCGGGGCAGGTCTGGTTTTCTGGGGGGGGGGGGGGGGTTACCTTGGGTGCGTTGGCCGCTACTTTGGCGGCCTCTGAGTAGTTGCCGCCGGCGAAGAGGGTGTTGAACTTGCGGGCGAACAGCTCCTCGGCTCCGGCCAGGTTGTTGCGGACGGCCATGCGCAGGGCCAGGTCGGGGTTCTGCAGCACGTTGGTGATGTAGGGGATGATGTTCTCCTCCTCCACACACACCGAGAGCACCTGCACACGCACACACGTTAGCAGAGAAACGCAGCGGGAAATGAAGGTGACGAATGTGTGACAAGGATGCGAGACATCATTTTGAAAATGTTCAAAATAGATCTGTACACATGTTGGTTCCAATAAAACGGCTATTTGGAAAGAAACACTAGCTTTGTTTATAAAAAGGCATGTCACAAGAGCGTACGGCTCCACAGGGGCCATGACAGAACTACTCATTGACACCAATTCCGAGGCCAATAAATGGTTGCCGTGTGGTTTACAACGATATATTATTCATAGCATCGATCTTTTTCCCTCCCTCCTCTTCCAACTCAATATTGTTTACCGGTCCTGTGTTCGTGGGGGGGGGGGGGGGGGGTCTGATCTTTCACACTAAAGCCCATATTCAAACAGCACAACTAGAGCTGGAGATCGGGTTCCGGCTGGGCCCAGGTCCAGGCCGAGTTCCAGCCGGTAAGCCGATCCCTCCAGCACCCCTCGTAAACAAAGGACACGGCCGAGTGTGGAGGGGAGTCCCGTTTCCTCCACCGCCACACCACTCGCTCCTGTACGTCTCCTCTGGCGAGGGCAGCGAACAAGGGGCCGGGAATCTTACAGGCGAGGAGGGGACGACCAATCAGATGCGAACGAGGAGCGGCGGTTGAGTGGATGCCGAGACCCCGACCCCTTTCGTGCGCAAGGCCGTGAGAGCTCTGATTGGCTATTTGGGAGCAGCCAATAGCGTCCTCTCTCGCAGCAACCGGTGATGGCGCACCTTTGTTCTCCATACAACCACAGGGAGGTCCCTGGCCTCGCCGTAGAATAGGGGCGGGCAAGTAAAGACATGGATGGCGGGGGGAGAGAGAGACAGAGAGGAGGGTGAAAAATAGAGCTTTTGGCAGGGAAGCAGCTTTTCAGAACACTAGCTCGAGGTGGGTGGGCGGGGGATGGCAGAAAGCGACCGGGGGGAAAGGGGCCGTTCTGACGTCAGTGCTGTCGAGGAGGGGGACGCGGGGCTGTGTGTCAGCTGGACTGCAGGGGGCCGGCCTAAACACAGCCGCCTCTGACATGCCGAGAGGGCTTAAAAAACGGCAGACGCATTCGCCCACGGAGAGGTGATGAAAGGACACGGCTGCATCAACAGCACCTTAGTATGAACTGTCAAAATGTGGGCCAACGTTTGGATGGCAGTAGCAATTAATGAAATTAATCTAGCTGTGTTGCGGGGGAGGGGAGGGGGGAACAAGCCTCCCAGCGCTGCTCCAAACAGCGGACAGATAAGCGGCAGTGTCGTCTGTCCCAGAATCACACGGTAGTAAAACTGCAGCGCTGACGTCACAGGGCACAGCGAGGCGGATGATGTGGGGGGGAGGGCGGGGGGGGGTGTGAAAGGCTCTGATTGGTCCAGAGAGCCTTCCCCTCAGCCAGTCAGCAGTAAGAGGATTGAGGGCGCCAGGCAGCGCCTCCCTCCATCACGTGCTAGTTAGGGTACAGCTTCTCCCCCCCCCCCCTTTATCCTCCACGTCAATTTTATTTTATTTTTTTCATCCTCTGTGGTTTCTGTGGGACAAGCTTCCCTGCTGTAGCTCTTTAACAGGGATTTCTCCAGAGCAAGGTTAAGGCTGGGCCTGGCTGGCTGGCCACACAGTGCTGACACAGCATCCTAAACCCAGGCCCTGGCCTCCTCTCCAGCACACACAGGAGACATGAACCCAGCTTCCGGGCCCACTACTGTGAGCAGCACATCTCCTCTGAGCAGCCTCACCCATAGACCACAAGACACCATTCTACTGGGGCTTTCACCTGTCCAGCACCAGACCAGACCACCGTCAACCACTGCAATTACTGATGAATAGCTATGAAAAATACATAACAAATACAGTGATTAAGCCTCAGTTTGGACTGCGAGCTTTTCCTGCCAAATCCAGTTAAGAGCTGCTTGCAAAATCTGCCGACAGACGGGGGGAAAAGAAAGAGCGCCCGTTGGGTTTCCCCGGTGGCAGGGGCGAAGGCTTTACGGCGCTGTGTTTCCACTGCCCGTCACTCGGCCACCGTGTGGAGACCCCCGGGCCGGGCCCGCAGCCGCGGCCGGCCGTGTTGGAGAGGACACCCAGTCGGGCCTCGGCAGCCCGCGAGGACGGCGGGCCAGACAGCGCCCCGAGGATCAGCTTTCCGATCAGCCACTGAATTATTCATCTGGGCTCTGCGGGCCCCGTTGTTCATCAGCTGGATGGATCCAGTTATCCAGCCCATAATAACGGCCCGCTCCGCTGTCGGGAGCGGGTGCCCTCTCACCTGTGGAACACGACACCCAGGGGTTATTTATAACGCCTCCTCGCTAGCAGGGACCTGGCTCGCTGATGACAGATGGGGGGGGGTGGGATTGTTCTGTTTAGCGACACAGACTTATTCCCAGTTCCTGTTCATCTCCGAGGGGCTTACCCTTGATGCTATGATTGAAGCTGAAAGCGAGGCCGGGGGTTGTGATTGCGTCCCGGGTGTTAGGTATGGGGGTGCTGGAGGAGAGGCCGCCAAGGCAACCAGCCGGCGTGGTGGAGGGGGGGGAGGAGGAGGAGATGTACTCACCCCCCCCGCCCCCCCCCCTCCTCCGGTTTCCCCAGAGAGACAGAGCATCAAGGCTGGGATACAGAGCCGTATTGAACCAGCCAGCCGCTGTAGGAGCAGCTGTAGCCGGGCCGGGTTACAGTCCAGCCCCCACTGACACAACACTAGGGTTTCAGCTCCCTGTGTAGCGCCATGTACCACCATGCATTATGCACAGCCCACGGAGGTTGGACAGCGTGAGGGAAAAGAACCGTGATGTCGGATCCACCTCCCGGGGTCCCTTGTCGGGGCTTGAGAGGGGGGGGGGGGGGGCAGGAGCGCGGGGAGGCTCGTACCTGTCCTTTGCGGTTGACCCCGATGATGCCGGCGGTGGCTTCGTGGGGCGCCGTGACGAAGATGGTCTCCCCGCTGATGCGGTTCATGTAGATGCAGGTGCCCGTCTCCAGGTCGTACAGGTGGATGTAGCCGTACTTGGTGATGAGGAACACCACGTCCTGCTTGGAGCTGATCTGAGGGGAGGAGGGAGGGAGGGGGGGAGAGGAGCCGTCAGGAGGCAGCTGGGTCAACGGGAACCTTCCGCGCTGAGCCACAGAGCAGGTCCACTTGACTATATGAGAGGTAATGACCCTACTGCTCCCCCCCCCCATGCTCTCCATCTAGCTAGCTACGAGATCACACTGTCCTTGGCCAATGCTTGCCTGCCATTCAATCAGCCTAGCCCATAATAATAAGAATAATAAGTAGGATAATCATATGAATCATAATACCAACCTGCATGGCCACAGGGAAGTCATTCTGAGCCTCTGGGGGGAAGAAGACGTCCACTGCTTTCTTTGGAAAAGGCTGGTTCCCTGTGGGCGGGGTGCCCACCTCGATGATGTGCAGCTGGAGAGGGAGAGGGGCAGCGGTTACAGTGAGCACGGGGGTCCGGATGAAGCGACCTCCCGAGCCTAACCCTGTGGTCCCTGCCTCACCTTCCCGCCCGCCTGGCCGCGCACGGCGAAGCAGAAGAGCGTCGACTCCTCGGCGTTGCCCTCCATCTTGAACTGGGCGAAGCCGGCGGCGTGGCCCTCGATGGGCTGGGACACCTTCCTGTCCACAGAGTACAGCTGCATGGCCCCCACCACGCGGTTTTGCTGCAGGGTTCAACGCCACGTTCATTTATTAGACGGTGATAAGATTAAAAATAATAATAATAAGAAAAAATAATAATAAGGATAAATTCCCTACTTAGGCTTGATACATAGCTGTGTGTGTGTGTGTGTGTGTCAGTAACCTGGGCCGAGATGCCGATGAGAAGCAGCCACTTCTGCTTGGCGTCCGTGCGGTAGTTGATGATCTGGCAGCCCGCCAGGCTGGAGTGGCGGTCGAACACCTTGACGGGCTGCGAGTCGCCCTCCATGCTCCAGTGGTAGACGGCGTTGTCGGTCACCAGGGCCACGGTGTTCAGGGAGATCCACTTCCAGAAGGTCACGTCGTCCGTCATGGTGTGGGCCTTCATCTTGCTCTTCATCTCGATGTTGAAGATCTGGAGGGTTTTGGCGGCTGCGGGCGGAGACGGGAGGCCGGCGCACGGGGGGGGGGGGGGGGGAACTTGTTATTACCACGTCGTGACAGGAAACACACACACACTCCCCATAAACACAGTGGCAAGGACAGAGGGAGCGGCAGTGGGCTAAATACCAAATTCCACTTGAATAACCGAGTCAAGTCTGAAATGTTGGTAGTCATGGCTCGCGGAGCATCAGGCAAGGGAGGCCATGACCGACTGAACAGCTGCCGTGGACTGACAGTAGCAAAGGACAGTAAAGCAAATCATCACAGGATACAACCACTACAGTCAGTTAAACATAGAGGAGGGAGGGACAGGATTTATACTAGTGGGAACAGCAACAAGAGGGGAGAAAGGCCTGTGTCACAGTGTGGAAATCCCTCAGACAAAGTTGTTTAAACGGTGATCGCTTTTGGTGATCTAGGATGTTGTGTGTCTTGTTATTGTGTTAATGTATCAACGACTGAATAGGGTTAGAAAAAGGTTCACTCACCTGAGTTGGTTTGGTTTTGGTTATTAGTTGTTGTGTTTTTTTGTTGTTGCATATGACATGATTAAGTCGGTGAGCTGAAGCCTGTATTAAGAAGCAGTGTGTTCCCTGCTCGCTAACCATGGTGAAAGCAAGTGAGATATTAAGAGCGCAGTGCTATTCCAGAAACCTGCTGAAATCATGTGACCGTGTCATCATACGTTTTCAGACCAACACACCAAGACAAGGGTTGCAGTGCACCAATTACAATGTCTGCAGCCAGATGTGAAGTGTACAGTGAGTTTTGATTGGGGCCAGATCAGGCAATTTAACGTGAATGATCACAGCCACGCAGCGTGGACTTCCTCTGTGTGCCTAGCCCCCTCAGGGAGGAGAGGGGGGACGGGGGGTAGACTGAGCAGGGTGGGAGAGGAAGAGGTGGGGGACGGGGGGGGGTTGATAGTGACTGAATGCAGATTGAGGAAGAAGAGGTGGGTAATAGATCAGGACCCCTTGGTTTCCCAGGACACAGCTTTACCACCATAGATTTCTTACTTTAGAAATGGGAGATTTGACCCCATTTGTTGTTGTTTTTTCTATGGAAAAACGGCATACTTTGACTGGTTGATGGAAGTGGTCAGGGGAAAGCACAGGGCCACAGTGAAAGGCCAGCTGAGGAGATCAAGCACCACAGGACCAGGGTCTGCATGGACATCCCAGGAATTAGAAGAAAACCCACAAGCTATTTTAGACCTGCTAGCTGTTTACTCAAGCTATTTAGACCTGAAAATCATATTGGGTTCGATGGCAAGGGACCAGAGGTTCTTTTTTGCACCCACATACATTGGATCTACTCTTCTAAACCAATCACACTGCCTTTTGCCTGTAACTACCAATCAATTCGTGCCTAATCTGATTCCCTGTCCCTGGCAGGCCCAGTGGGAACTCTTCAAAGGCCTCTTTCATAATCTCTCTGCTCTGGCAGTGCTTCCACCCAAACCCCCCCCCCCCCACACACACACACACTCACTGACTCCTCCTCATAATCATCATTATCTGGGAGAGGAGGTCTCAACGGACACTTCAGTAATCAGATCAATACCAGCCGGGCTTGGCTCCCAACACAACACTCTCCTGGCACCCAGTCAAACCTCCGTGTTCCTGACAGTCTGGTAGCACCCTGGCCTGGCCAGCCTTCACTGTGGAGACGGGCTGGCGGCTGTCAGAACCACGGGGACATGAGGAGCTTTGCTGACTCTTACTATTTGAGACGAGGTATCAATCGGACATAAGGAGGAGCCTATCTGGAACTTTGGGCATGAACAAGTACATGTGTAGAAACACAGGAATTGGTCGTGGGAATCCGGATGGAAAGCAACGTAATTCGGAACCAAATTAAACTGAAATCATAATTTTACCCCCGATATATTCTCTCCCCTCCAAAGAAAAGGGTACTAAATCATGTATACATCTAAGAAACAAAATTGATGTAATGCAAACATTCAAGCTATAAAGTTGTGAAAGTCAAATCCTGTTTAGGTGGTCTAATTGATATAATCTCATACTAGCACCTGAATGACAAAATATATATAGATTTGTGTGTGGAAGATGATAAGAGCACACTTGAAGCCCCATAAAGACTAAACACAGGAATATAACGTAATCAAATGAGGAAGACAGAACTGTTTGAGTGACTGATGCTGGGTGAGACTGAGAGGGAGTCTAACAAGGCCGGTGAATGCACAGCTAAACTAAAACTGGGACAGGTCATGAGTCAGGCTGTTTGCCCCTTTTCGGTGCAGATTTGAAAACAGGATTTGAAAACTTCCACAACTGAGTGTACTGAAATTTGAACTCACCGTCTGCATACACATAAGAAAGCGGTAAAGAAAAAAAAGAACGTACAGAACAGAGAAACAAAAACAAAAAACAGACAAAGCAATTATGGCTGCTGGACAACAGTATCACAATTACACTACTGCTGGTCATAGATCATTCAATTCAAACTACTTTACGAAAGAAAACCAAAACAGCTGGACGTAAAATAATGCAATTCAACACATAATGGACAAATGTCGCTACATTACACACACACACACCAAAACTCAACCATGAGGACCCCAAAAGGGGCTAAACTAAGCATTTAACGTAGACACAATAATGAATTTTTGTTTGTTGGTTTCCGACGATGCGCTAGGCGAGCGTGCGCCTGTGCGGCGTTGCCGTACCTTTAAGAGCGATGACCTTGCTGGCGGGGTTCATGATGGCGCTGTCGGCGGAGATGGGCCTGCGGATGGGCGTGTTGGGGTCGGCCATGTCGATGATCACCACCTGCGCCTGCTCGCCCACCTTCTCCCGGATGCAGATGAACTTGTCCGACTCCATTGTCAGGGTGCTGAACCCGATGTTGGCCGGGTTGATCCCCAAGTTCTGGAGCTGAACACGGGGGAAGGAGGGGGGGGGGGGGGAGAGAGAACGTGAGCTCAGGGCAGGCAGTATGAAACGGGGGGCGGAAAGCGCCGGAACGTTTGCCATGTTGAGGTTCACCGGTACCAGAACAGCCACACAGGCTGGAATGGGGTCATCTAAGGCAGCTAGAACTGGGAAATCAACAACGTTCCCATTTAAATTTCCCCGTCAATTAGTGCAACATAAACTCAGACACCGGAAGGGAACTTATTCCCAGCCTCCAAGGTCAACTGGAAAAAAAACAATTCAACAGCAAGGCATAAATAATCTGGAGGTCTCTGGCGAAAGCAGAGCTACGGCTCCATGATTTATTGAGCACAGAAGCTGGTGGTGAAGGCGAAGCCGTTTACATTGTTGTAGCTGATTTCATGAGCTCTCAGCGAACACCACGGCTGAACAACAAGCATGATGTCATGATGCTCAGCTGCTCTGTCCTCCGGGGGGGGGGGGGGGGGGGGGGGGGGGGGGGGGGGGGGGGGGGGTCTGGCTGGTGATGTCACCGAGGCTGACACGGAGTGGTACCCCACACGGAGCGAGGCCCTGGCAGGCCTCCTCGGATGGGGGATATCAGTCTGGCCCGGCTTCTCGTCTGGCCTCAGTACTGAGCACAGAAACACACTGGCTTGCTCACAATCCGAGTTGAGACTTGATTTTCTTTTTCGCTGCCATCGAGTATCTCACCCATGTGAGATGGCGGTACATAGCTACAAAGCACAGGTCTCCTCCCCACCTAATGCTGAAATGCTGAACAGGGGTTCGAGGTTTAAGGTGATTTCTGCCTCACGAGTTGGATGAACTGTTTCCTTGATTCACCCGAGTGTTCAGTGCTTTCGTTTTGTGACATGCTGCTGAACTGGTAGTGGATAGTAACAACACGCCGTAGAGCACACGAGGAGCACACGAGGCGCTAGCCAGCATGAAAACATAGGCCTGGGAGGTGAATCAGCACCGGCACACCAGCTGCCTCACAGCCACCACTCCATGGCCGGCCACTCTCTCTCTCTGGCAGAGCCAGAGCCCAACGTGGGAACACGGAGCCTGAGGAAAGCATGGTGTCGTTCTGTTCCGTCCAGGGGTCACGGCAGCATTTGGTCTCCCTTCTGTTTCTGAGGGGAGGAACGCGTGTCGACTAGCTCATCCGCTAGTTAGGATTCCCTCTCTTTTTTTAACACCTTTTTCCCCGCCCTCTATGTGCGAGTGTGTGTGTGTGTGTGTGTGTGTGTGTCAGACCGAGGCTCCAGGGCTGCCAGATGTACCTACATCTGAGGCTCCGGGGAGAAGGAAAGCAGCCAAGATGACGCCCAAGCTTCAACTGTTAGCATGCATCACGTGGCCAGCAGCACTGACAGGAGGTTGGTGGAGGGCTCACAAAGAAGAGGTTCCCAGCGCGGTAGCTGCTAGCTAGCCAAATCCCTGCTGTCTCCCCATAGCCTGACAGAGGGGCAGAGGTCAGGGAAAGGGTGGAAGCACTGAATGTTTTACCGTTAGCTGCTCCAGGGGCACTCAGGGCACATCTCTGCCACACTATCACTGAAACAAATCACCCCCCATGGTTCACTGGAACGACTCTCACATATAAAGGGGGCGATCCAAAGGTAATTAAATTCATCTGAAGAATCCTCTACACAATTATCTATGGGATCAAAGCAACAACATGGGCCTCTAGAATGGATGGTTGGGAACAAAATAAGACTTAACCTGGTTCTGACTGAATGAGGTCTCAGGTCTGTAGCTGAGAGAGACCACAGCATGTCCTACATAGCTGCTGGTCTCCCCCAGTCTGGGCCCTCCGTTATCAATGAGGCGCGACTCCGGCCGACAACTTATCACCGCAGTTCTTGGAAGGCCCCAACGAAACCAGAAGCATCTTTTATCAATGGGAGGACACACCCTCCCCCACCCACATTCTTTCACTGGTGTGGAGCCTGGCTTCCGTTCAATGACATAGCCAGCGACACACGTCCTATTGGGAAAGACATTGCGCAATATTCTTCAAGAGCTCGGCTGTATCGTCACAGAAAACCCTGACAATTGAGTGTAACTTAGTACTCATTGGCTGCCAGGAGAACCTGGCTTTTCTGTCATTGGCTGGTCGAGGTCAGTTTGTGTGGGAGTGCATTGAAAAGGGTGAACTGGATTCCAACAGTAGACATTGTAAAGCTGCAGCTTTAGCCTCGAGCCACTATGATTCATCCCTTACTAAAGCGAGCCATATTTAAAAGGCACTCCCAGACAACCAAAGCCACCACTTCCCTGGAGATAACCTCCAATGGAGGACCCATATCATGACTCTTTCAGTGACACGATACGCATGTGGTTACATAACTCCAAGCATCTGTCATGCGCTCTGCAAACATTGTGCGAAGCCACACATTTTGAACTCAAACCCACATGCTAGCGAAGGAAGACGCTGTGCCAATGTCGTTTTTTAGAAACGGTTTTGTTGCGTAATCCCTTGGAAATGGCTGATCTTTCTAGTGCCACTCAGTGAATCAGTGCCTGGGAATCAGGATTCGTATGCCACGGTAATCCCGGTGGTTGGATATCCTTCATTGGAGAGGCTGTAGGCCACAGTCATCCACACCGCATCACTGTCTGAACAATAGTCTAGACAGATTTACTTGCTCTCCCCTCTCCATCCTCCATCTGCTGGCTGTGTTCTGGGGGGCGGGACACCCTTTATGCACTCTGAAAACCCTCATAAATTAAAAAAAAAAAAAAACACTAAACAATGAATGGGATAAAATGATTCTCTTCAGACTGACAGATGTTGCACAGTGCCAGACCAAACTTTCAGGAAGTCGTGTCGACTCAATTTCCATGGAAGCCTGTGCCATCAACAGGCCGGTTCTCGAGGTGAAACCAGGTCAAAAAACCAGTTAGCCAGTCGGTACAACCTGGAAACTCATTGATTAAGTCATGAGGCCGAGGAGCCGTCTTCGCTTGCATGGGGGTCGCTTTACCTGTTGGGCAAAGAGTGGCAAACATGCTGGCTCCAGGCCTTTGATTCCAGACACGGCCAAATCACTGCATTAAATATGACGAGTCGACCAGCCCAGCAGGGGAGGAGGCACGAGAGAGAAAAGCTCTTCACAGGAGAGAGGGGGAGAGAGATGAGAGAAGCGGGAGAGAGAGATGTGAGAGAAGGGAGATGGAGAGAGAGATGTGAGAGAGAGAGAGAGAGAGAGAGAGAGAGAGAGAGAGAGAGAGAGAGAGAGAGAGAGAGAGAGAGTCACGGCTGCCGCAGCGTGACATGCATATTTATCCGGGCAGTGTCCTCGAGTGAGTTCACCATCTCAGCGGCACAACATGAGGAGAAAAGAGCCCCGGGACGGAAGCAGGAGGAGGAGAGAGGGGAGCAGCGTGTGACAGGAGATGAGCAGCCGGATCGCGGCCAGCCCTGCCTGTGAGGAGTGATGATAGCCAGTGCAGACGGCGCTTGTTGTGGGAAAGCAGACCGCCACAAGGGCTGGGGGAGTCACGACCAGCCCAGCAAACACCTTCCTCCACCACCACCATCACCATCCCCTCCCCATCCACACATCATTTCCTCCCACCTCCAGAGGATCCTCGACTGGATCGCTGATGACGCCACGACACTGAACTGCAAAGCACTTTCCCACACAGCTCCCTCGGGTTACGCAAGACACTGCAAGCAGGAAGCGTGGACTGACGGGGGCGTGCGTGCTCTCAAGCGGCACGCCGCTCCAGCCAGGGGCGGGAGGGGGGGGCAGGGGTGACCTCAGCGCTCGGCCGTATGGTGAGGCCGGTGGGGGCTACTACGGCGCCGGATCAGAGAGGAGCGCCACAGCTGCTCCGGCAGCACTGTGGAGTGATGCGTTTGGTCGGGCTCCCAAAAGTCAGAAATCCACTGCCGTCCGTGCACTGGGCGTTCAAGGAAAAAGGCCGGCCCTTTTGTTTCTTCCTCTCCCATCCCTGCTGCAGGGAGAGCTGCATGATACACTTACAGCCTCACTCCAGCTGCTGTCCTCCCTTACCAGGAACCAGTGACCTTAAACGGAGTGGGGGGGGGGGGGGGGGCGTCCCATTCAGAGCTCTGGGCCTTGGGGCTAAGCCGGAACATTCTAACAGACATGTGACAGCTCTGAGGCAGGCTGGTGGGTTTCTAGTGTGTTCCTACTGGACCAGGAACAGGCAGCCTCTCTTTCGCTCTCTCAACCCCTTGGGAGCCCCCACAATCTGCTGATGGGACTTGTTCTCTCTTCCTTCGAAGGAAGAGGGCACCCAGCTCAGCACAAACAGGTCCTGCGTCCTGTGCAGGGCCAGTTCAAGGAAGGCCAGGAGAGGATGTGTGATGTGCTGAGGCCTGCTAACCGGTTAGCAGGCAGGCCAACAACAGGAAGCCCTGACCCATTGTCTCCCGGGCTGGAACGACAGGCGGGCGCTGTCGCCAGAGCCGACGTGCGATCGAGGGGCGACATGTGACCAGCCCAGAGGTGGGTAGGAAGACGGCTGCACTGATGGATATAGAGGGAGAATCGAGGGGAAAGGGGAGAGGAGAGGAATGCATACGTTTGTAAAACGACATCCAGAGCCGTTTCTGCTGAGGGCCCCGTTTCCTGGCAGCAGCCTTTTTTCCCCCTTTTTTCGCCTTGAAATGCAGCGGCTAACTTTATGGTACGTTTGGGTGAAGCTCAGGAATGTCGAGTGTTCAGCAAATCCATATCCTCACAAGCCTGTCACGAGATATCAGCAGGTTACCAGGTGAGAGGGCAAAGTTTGCTGCGAGGGCGGCCTTTTCGAAGTGACATTTAAAAAAAAGCAGCTCGCCATAAGCCACACCCGGAAGATTTTACTCCTTAAATTAACTTGTTACGGGTTGTGAAGTGCCCTAAATAAGAGTGTTATTGCGGGCGAAGCAGACAAGCACTGCAATGTAAATGTTGTGTAGGAGATGTCACTGAAGTGACCGTGACATGGGTACGGCAATAACGAACTCCAACGAGCTACGTTGATACGGTCATATAACATGCAGAATGGAATCATAACAAGCAGCTTCGTGGGAGCTCGTAGGGAAATGAGCCAATATAGTCAAAAACAGATGTTCAACACTGCTGGTCTCAGGACCGTCTAGGTACAGGAACATTTAATGCGGTACCACAACAAACCAACTAATCTGACAGGCTATTAAGGTAGAAACTGTGTACTTTGGCTAGTTATCGACAACAAATGATTTCGATAAGCAAGATTACGGGCACTGTTATTTAATAAATATCTTCCTTCTATGTAGCATATTGTAAAAATACTTTAAAGTCCTTTAAAACAATGCCTGTTAAACCACAAATAATATTGACTTTGATTTGATTTACAATCCTTCACTCCAGGAAGGAAACTTCACTCTGCACACCATACTCGATTACAAAAAACTGTTTGCAAGGGCCTTTGTCAACACAGGCCAGGCATGATGATGTCAGCCAATGAATAGGATCCAACATCCATTATATCCCAACCACTGGCTCCCAGTCTCAAGAGTGTGTGCGTGTAAGTAACTGGAAGATTCTTTTTTACCGCTGTGGAGAGGTTGCAGGCTGTAACAGGGCTCAGTAGAGAGACACAGCTGTATAAATGGTTGACGTATAAAAATGCAAGCTATGCAATGTGTGACAGAGAACACAGGCAAAAGGACAGCAAATAAAGAGAGAGCCTTTTGTGTATAGGTCCAGGGAGGTTTAAAAAATAAATAACACTTGCACCCTGGCAGATCTATGGATGTTCAGCATGGTGGGCTGATAGGGGCTTTAGGGTTCAAACAGGGTGAACTCGTGTGCCCAAAGCTGACTGTGGTGGAGGAACAAACAGGCTTGTCTATATCTGGACCATCTGCAGCAGCCATGGGCTGTGCTCTGCTGTGGTACACAGAGAGAGCGGAGCGGCAAACCATCCATCACCTGCCCACTGGGAGCACCGTGACGTCACAGCAGCAGACACCAGCGGCTGACGTAGGGAGTGACTCGCTCGGGTCATGTGGCTGCCGTCAGCCAGTCGGTGGGTGAGATTCCCCCCCAGCCTGCTGCTTGATGCACGGGGCAGATCCTGCTGCCGAGCCCCATGTCCAGGGTTTATGGATGAACTTCCGAGGGGGGATGTTGCACGCAGACCTGACAGACAGCCCCCAACAAGCCTCTGCCATGGGTGACGCTCTACCGAGAAATATCCACAGCCTCTTCCTTTTCAGACTAGTCCCGCTTTCAAAACATCCACTTAACGGGGGCAGTCGGTGTGGCCAATGCTGAGCATGACCTGCTCACCGTGAAACATGCGTGAAACATGCGTGAAACATGCGTGAAACATGCGTGAAACGGCTCGTACAGGAGGTCATGCATTAGTAATATTGGCAGGCGATCCTTTTGGTAGTTATTCGTCACACTAAATGACCTTGACACGGCAACGACAAAGAAATCATAGAAGGCACACTTCGGCTACCAGATCCCCAGTCCTTATCAGAGGGACCTTGTGTGCTACTGCTGTTGAATGAGCCAACAGAAGAAAAAAGGGACGACTGACTCAGGACCTTCCACTACAACACACAGAGCCTGATGTCAAAAGCACTATGATACGCTCGCAACAGTGATCCTACAATCTCATTTTCAGGTGATACAAACCTACAACTCAAGGAGCATGAGAAAGAATTTGCACGGCCAAACAGACTTCCCACCAAACAATTGCAGTGCCATGTCCATCTTAAATGGACAGGATAACCGGTACACCAGTTCCACCATAATCTCTCTAAATCCCACTCCTGCAATTAAGCACTTGACAAAACAACAGAAACTCCCACTCCCACAGTAAAATGTTAATTGAACAGCACTGTTGTCCACCATCCTCTATGAATCTGGGAACATTAACTGTATAACTAACGGCAACGGTAGGCTTAGTTAATCGAGAGCAGGGGGGAGTGTACCAGCAGAGCATATGTGTGAGCCGTCCGTGCAGACCCCACCTGCACAAGACGAACAACAAAACCATCCTCCCAAACTCAAGACGGGCAGTAAAGCGAGGACATGAGAGAGCTTCTATTGCAGGTCTCTGTACTTACATTACATTTACATTTAGTCATTTAGCAGACGCTCTTATCCAGAGCGACTTACAGTAAGTACAGGGACATTCCCCCTGAGGCAAGTAGGGTGAAGTGCCTTGCCCAAGGACACAACGTCATTTTACACGGCGGAGAATCGATCCTGCAACCTTCTGATTACTAGCCCGACTCCCTCACCGCTCAGCCACCTGACTCTCTATAACTACTTGATGGATGGAAGTTACTGATGGTTGAAAGTAACATGTAAAACTGCAACAAATGCCATTCTGTTTACAGATATGGGAGGCAAACACTGCGAGGCCTACACAATAGTATCAGTCAGTCAGTGTGTAAAACTCAACCCTGAAACGAGGGGGGGGGAGTGTTTTGAATACAGAACCTGGCCATTCCAAAAACAAACAAACTTTCATTATGCTAGGATACCAAAAAAGTGCTTTAAACAAACAGATAATTATCCTGAAATGGAGATGTAGGTGGATCGCATGTCTTATCCTGAGGCTGCTCAAGAAACACCAAACAAACTATGACTTATTCATTAGCTCAAAGGGAACTTGCAAGCCAGCAGTCTTGACAATCTATGCGCTTGGAGGTGCATAAACGTTTTTCACTTCCTCAACCAGACATAGATTAAGGTCTATTGAATCACAACGCAAGCTTTGGTGTGGCCATTTAATACCACATATCACAGAAGATTCAGGATTCTTTTTTTCTCCTAATGTATCTTTGTGCTGGCTTATTGCTAATACATGTAGGTCTAGAGGGTTGGGAAACAGTGATGGGATATGACCTGCATGATGCAACATGCTCAAGAGTTTACCTTCCCCTAATCACAAAATAGTCATTATTACCATATCCATTTATTATCATACACTCCACATTCACACCGAGTCATTTAGGATCTGTGTGGTCTCTAGTATGAAGGTGTGCCTTTTTCACCTGCTGATGTCATGCTCTAATCCCAATACAGTTAGATAAGCCATACAGATAATTTCATGACTTTAAAAAAAAAAACATCAACAAGTGAGGCAAATCAGCCCCTTTAATCAAGAAAATGCACTTTTTGCTTTTTAATAAATATGTTGCTCGCTAGTCAGTTTAGTTTAAAAGAGGCTTTGTCAAGTAACCTGCTGAACCTGATTTAAAGCATACGTGGAAGAAGCTTAACAGTAAAAGTATTTAACTAGCTGGTTTCTTAACCAACTAATTTAAAATTATAGTAGCACACACTATATCGTATTAATCTGACAATGACAACGAGCAGGATAGCATCTACCGTAGTTATCTATTCATTAATACTATTTCCTTAGCAAGATAGCTATCGTAGCCAGCAAGCTAGCTTAGCCGGCTTAGCCAACCAGCCTCTTGTTGGTTAGCACCAATTACTAATAGCTAGCAAGCTGACTGGAAAGCAAGCGAAAGCTAAAGTATCTTGCTAGTTCGTTGGTACAGTACGAGTCGGCTACAGTAGTCTAATTAGGTACTTAGCTAGCTAGTTACTTGATGGCCAAAAAAACATTCTTAACTTTATAGTTGACCATTAGCTTTGATATTTGGTTCATTCATGTGACCTCGCAATTAGCTAAGAAAGGTAAGATAGCATGCTAAAGTCATAGGTTTCCCAAGAAACCATCGACGATGTGTCATACTAATGGCTAGTGCTAGTTAGCTATCGTAAGCTAAGCTATGATAGCATTTTGTTGAGAGGTCATTTTCTTTCAGACGTATGCTATACTTTAATGGTAATATCCCAGTCCAACAAACAAATCGTTTCGTACATATCCAACAGCAACTGTTCAAAACAATATCATAGCTTCCATTCATTCAACATTAGCTACCTGCAGGTGCTCCTGAAAGCGGATGGGCAGGATCTGAGCCATGGCGGTTCCTCTGCTCTCCTCCTATTTCTCCTACTACTAACAAACTACGACTTCTTCTCTCTGATCCTAGCCGGACAGCCAGGGAACGGCTAGTAAAAAGTCCAAACGGATAAACTCTACGTCTTGATTGAAAATGTGTTGTCAGTTTGATGGCTATTTTATTCGTCCTTTTGCTGTTTACTTGCGCGCTTCCCCTGATGACAGACGGCTGCCGCTGCACTGACTCCCTGGCTGGACCTGCAATGGCGATGGAGGCTGCTCAGGAGAGAAACTATCCGGAAATGGCTGTGCACTTCAGCAAGGCGGACGAATACAAGTTCGTGGATTTTTAAAAGTGACAATCCACAAAATGGACACTATATTCATACACGTAGGATATTTGCATTAGAAACATTTGAATCTTGTTTCAAATCCGAAATGATTTACTGTAAAGTAAATACGTCATCCAATTGGAGACATCGGGCTCTTTGGTACTATTTCTTTGCGATTCGCCCTTAGATTTTTGCCACATCATTCGTCCTCTTGAACTAACGTCAGTTCCTATTTGCTGTGGACTGTTTCGCACCGGCACAGGGGTGTAGCCTAGCGAACTGTTTGGATAAGCCTAATCGTGCAATGGTTTGAAATTAATTAAATAAAATGTTGAATTGGGCTGCCTCCTATTTTTCTGAATGTTGAGGCTAACAAAAAAACATTTTCAGTGTTAAATATGTTTCCATTGTCGGAGTATTGATTTAAAAATAATGTCATGGAAAACAAATGGTTTCCATTTTTATTGCAGAATTATGTACTGTAAACAACCTATACACCTGGCCTACTTGTCCATATAATACAGTTCCCTTTAAACATGTATGCAGTCTTTTCTTCAATTAATCAAACAGCTCAAATGTTGCTAATTTCAAGGGACTGGATTTGTAAGTGAACGTCAACATCATTCCAGATTACCCTGCCAAGGGTGGAGTACAATCCTAACAACCATTTCCTCTTTCACATGCTACAATGTATGTTCACTGCCTGAGTGTTGCAAAAGACAAATATTTTTGTAAGAGTTTGGAAAGTTGTCTCAAAAACTTTACAAAGAGGCTGACCAAGAGAACTTTTCAGCTGAGCCAGCAGTCACCCACACATTCTGTGGAATGGTGTGGGCAGAGTTAAGAGATGGAATTGATTGGGCTGAAACACAGGCTGAATCGGCAGCTACTTTTGTAATGGAAGTTTAAAAAAAAGTTACAACAAAAAAATTAGTTGTGGTTCTCTCACTTTGACATAAACGTTTTACCTAAGGAGTTGGCCATAATAGTATGGATCGTGCAGAGTTACAACACATGTTTACAACCTTAATTTTACTACTATTCAAATCCCTTTATTGATAAGGAAAGTCAAGTGCTCAGGTAACAGAGTGGACAATTACAGAATAGGTGAAAACAGAGGTAACACTTAAAATCTACACAAAGATATTTCGAAATATATTAAGCAATCCAATCTGCCTTGGAACATATATCTGTGTAAATATAAAGGTTGCAGTTGACAGATAAATATATAGAAAATCGTTACAGAATATGTATTGATAGAACATAATATATAATTATATAGCTACAGTTAGTTATTATTTTATTATGGAGTAACCAAAACATGTATTCCATAGTACAAATGATGCATGACATATGTCTGGCCAGTCGTGCTAAAGTCACAAGCTTTGAGAGGTGTGTCTGAATCTGTTCCACCCTGGAGATCCTTCAGCAACCCAACTCCAGCAGCACATCTGGACAATTATTATCTGACAGCCCAGGCCCTCAGACATGTTTTCCCAGAACAAGCCTTCATAGCAGCCACAGAACAGGGATCTAACTCCAAGCTGAAGGAGATACTGCTACTAGCTACACACATTTCCACTGAAGAATGAGGAATGGAGAAAGGGGTAAGATTGTCACAGATTTATATAGCCAGGTTGTAAAATGCAGTATCAGCACATAGCTGGAAATTATTTATTCTACCACTGTCCCTGGTTGTCATGTAAGATTAGAGCATACCATCATAACATAAGATGAAGACAATTAATAAGCCCTGTTTCAGACGTCATTTTAAAAATAAGATGTCCATAATGAGGCCATGGACGTGAAATAGTAAATTCATACTGCTCAACGCTATTACCTGTAGTAATTCTGAGTCACAGAGAGCAAAGGACGCAGTCCTAAACCGTTGGGATCATCCATCTCAATGTGAATCCACCTCAGAAATGTCTCAACTCATTAGGATTCTGTTATGTGATAATATGTTCATAACATTGGCCTTTACGACTGCAGGAATGCAGCCCACAGCTCACACCTCATCATGGTTGATATAAAACAAACACTCCTCCCCCACAAACACAAATATTATGACGGCGAAACCTGTCTAAACTGTCAGTGGTGAGTCATTGCACCTGCGAGTTCAGATTTATTAATTCTCTCCAAGAGCGTTATTGGGGGAGGTTAGCAAAGAGTGGTGGGTTGGTTGGCTTTCTGAAGACTATTCAAATCACTGTTGCCATGGATGCAGGGACTCAGAGACACAGTCACTCACAGAGAGGCCATGTGTATCGTAAAAGACTGGCCTTCGGACTCTCTGTGGAAGTCACAGGGCCACACAGTCGGTGATTACCCTCAGGCTCACAGCTAACGAGGTGCAGCGATGGAAGCTCGGCAGCCTTGACCCTTGTCATTTCCTTTATACAGTCCACGACACTCGAGATTATGCCTGCAATCTCATTTTTGTAGAGCAATCGACATCATCCATGTCATGTGAACTTTCTCAGAACTCAAGACAATTCTTATTCTTCAGTTAAAATGGTAATGCTTGAAAACAGAAAAACGTGGTATGTTTGTAAAAAGTACTATATTTGAACTCAGTAGAGACTATTGTTTCCTTTTTGGCACAGATACTTTGGCTTTAGACACAGATGTGAGGTCTCCCTCACTGAGGCTCCCCCTGATAGATTAATGAGTTTAAGGATCCCTCCGGACGAATAGAGTGGTCTAACGCCAGATCCGGTGCAGGGAGTCACGACTCACTCACTGAGGAGACCTTTAGATGCTCTTTGGCACATTGCCCACACACACACACACACACATTCTTCTTCTCTCTCTCTCTCTCTCTCTCTGTCTGTCTCTGTCTCTCTTTTTCAATACTGCCCGTATGATTCAATGTGTTACTGGTCATGCTGCTATTAATAAAATTATAAATACTGTAGCACACTTTTTTAATTAGTCATTAGAGTTGACACTTCAAACATAATTGGCTCTTAAAGACACACCCAAAGTGTGTGATCTGGTTTGACAGTCTCTCTAAATGTAAGTTTATGGTTCACAATGGTGGTAAAGGGCACCCTTTGTCCGGATTTAATTGACCCTGGGTATGTTGATGTGCCTTGGATGCTTATTTCTTGACACCTTTACAGTGGAGTAAAACAAATGAAATATTGCAGGCGGTGGTTCCAGTTTAACCCCGAAACAGAGAGTGTAGCACCGTACGTCAGCAATCGTTTCCAACTATTTATTTGGCGCGTGGGTGTTGGAGAGCAGATCCCGCTCATCACTCGATCAAACTTAAAAGTTTGCAGCAAGCTAGCTAATGTGGAACGGAAGTACCCATATAAATGTATACGGGGTTTCAATAGAAGGTTAAAATGACTATGATAGACAAAACTGTTTTTAAAGTTAGTGACTTGTCTGCTTTCTAAAATTAGAGCTACTCATGTACTGTAACTAGCCTAGGCTAAGACGTTGGCTAGCTAGCAAGTTGGACAACTGAATAAGCCTGTTGTACTGATAGCTAACGTCACATAGCTATGTTATTCATTAGTGAATACTTATCTGTAGTAGTACTAGAATGTAAATACCCCAAATCGTTTCATTTATTGATTAGATTTCATTGACTGACTGAAGATACTGACTGGAGACAATGAAAAGATACGAAAACCAGACCAGACCCACTGCAGGTTTGTAAACTGTGTACTATGTACCTCAACTGTGTACCTGCACCTCAACATCAGAACAGCACGTGTAACTATGTACTATGCTGCAAATGTTTTGTTAGGCTTTACCTGATTACCTTACCTAAATTAATTTGATATATGAATGCTTACTTATCCAGCTTGATGTGATTAGTACATTGTCAAGCATTTTTCTACAGGGTGTCTCTCCGTGCCGCTGTTTAACCACAAGAAAAGAAGTAGATTACCCTTGACATCTAATCCCACAGAGAATGAATTCTTCCCCAGCAATGAATACATGCCCCCCTCTCAGGGACCTGCCTCATCAAACACAAGTAGGATCATCATGATTTCAGCCACTAGATGGCAGCACAGTCAAAGTATAAAACAAATCACATTAAACCCCTAAGCATGTTTTCACTTGTTCAATAGGTTACACTAGACATGCCCAGAATCAAGCTCCTGCTCCTGCTATTCAGAATAGTCAGTGGAACAGACCAGATAACCCCCAACCTCACCAGCTCTCCCAGGGCCACTGTAGTAGGCCTGCACCTGGCCCTATGGGGAGAGGCTGTGCCCGCCTGCCTCATCCATACAAACCTGGCAACACAGGGTACAGCAGGTGGGCAACTGCACCTTTGTATGTATTTTATATTTTACACATCATAATTACTTCACCGCAGTATGTAACCTGGAATTACATTAAGGTTGACAATTGTCCAATTAGGTTGAATGGATAAAGTGTACACTACAACACAAGTAGGCTTTGATCAAAATGGGCTTTGTGTCTTCAGTTCACAGACCGCTCAGCAGAACACAACAGCGAGGCAGGATTTTCGAGTTCCCAGCAACCCCAGGCAGAGCAGCCACGCCAACCCTCGCAGAGGTGGGCACGCACAGAGCCTCCCTGCACCCGCCACGGGCTACTCTCCCAGGGGTCGGCCGTCAGCACACACACAGGCCAACCCACTTCAGCCCCCTCAGCCTCATCAGGCCCCGCCCCCTCCACCAAGCCGACCCGCCCCTGCACCTCAACATCAGAACAGCACGTGGAGGTTCAAAAGCACCAGTAGCACTGGACCACTGAGACAGCCTGCTGGCAATAACAACATATACAACACCAAGCCTGCTGCTCCAACTCAGGTAGCACACAGAGGGGAAAAAACAAGACGTGGAATGTGTTCTTACTCTCACGAAAGTTGGTAAATACAGTAATTAAAGCTCAACATGTAAGGAATGTATCCGCTTAGAATATTTCTACCGTCTTGGGAAGACGACATCTGCATTTCAGGTCAAACCAGTGGCTGAGAGCTCCCTAAGGATCCTGACTGCTGTCATAGCTGGGATGAGACACTGGAGCCAGTTCAAGGACAAAGCTCCCGCCCTGTTTGAAATCTACGGTGAGTAGTGGAAGCTTCAGTCCAGCCTGTGTTATCGTGGCCCTGTGTGTCGTTGTCCCGTCCTTACCTCGGTGTGACGGGCTCACATCACACTCTCCCTCCCCCCTCGGTGTGACGGGCTCACATCACACTCTCCCTCCCCCCTCGGTGTGACGGGCTCACATCACACTCTCCCTCCCCCCTCGGTGTGACGGGCTCACATCACACTCTCCCTCCCCCCTCGGTGTGACGGGCTCACATCACACTCTCCCTCCCCCCTCGGTGTGACGGGCTCACATCACACTCTCCCTCCCCCCTCGGTGTGACGGGCTCACATCACACTCTCCCTCCCCCCTCGGTGTGACGGGCTCACATCACACTCTCCCTCCCCCCTCGGTGTGACGGGCTCACATCACACTCTCCCTCCCCCCTCGGTGTGACGGGCTCACATCACACTCTCCCTCCCCCCTCGGTGTGACGGGCTCACATCACACTCTCCCTCCCCCCTCGGTGTGACGGGCTCACATCACACTCTCCCTCCCCCCTCGGTGTGACGGGCTCACATCACACTCTCCCTCCCCCCTCGGTGTGACGGGCTCACATCACACTCTCCCTCCCCCCTCGGTGTGACGGGCTCACATCACACTCTCCCTCCCCCCTCGGTGTGACGGGCTCACATCACACTCTCCCTCCCCCCTCGGTGTGACGGGCTCACATCACACTCTCCCTCCCCCCTCGGTGTGACGGGCTCACATCACACTCTCCCTCCCCCCTCGGTGTGACGGGCTCACATCACACTCTCCCTCCCCCCTCGGTGTGACGGGCTCACATCACACTCTCCCTCCCCCCTCGGTGTGACGGGCTCACATCACACTCTCCCTCCCCCCTCGGTGTGACGGGCTCACATCACACTCTCCCTCCCCCCTCGGTGTGACGGGCTCACATCACACTCTCCCTCCCCCCTCGGTGTGACGGGCTCACATCACACTCTCCCTCCCCCCTCGGTGTGACGGGCTCACATCACACTCTCCCTCCCCCCTCGGTGTGACGGGCTCACATCACACTCTCCCTCCCCCCTCGGTGTGACGGGCTCACATCACACTCTCCCTCCCCCCTCGGTGTGACGGGCTCACATCACACTCTCCCTCCCCCCTCAGCAACTCTCGATTCCGCGGTCACGGTGGGATCCCACGGGGCCAAGGACTTCCTCGTGAGAGACGGCAAAGAGGTCTTGCAGTGTGTCTTCTACGAGAACGTGAGTACGAGAAGCAGGTAAAGGTGTGTGGTACAGGCGGAGGCGTGAGCTGCTGAGCCAGCTGTGCTCCGGTCCCCCCCCCCCCTGGCAGGAGCTGGAGCTGCCCAGGCTGATCCGGGGCCAGGTGCACCGCTGCGTGGGGAACTACGACAGCAGGAGGGACGTCCTCACCTGCGTGTCCGTCAGGGCCGCTCTGCCCTCGGAGCAGAGGAACGCCCAGGAGGCGGTGAGAGCTTCCGACGCCGAGATGAGGGGGCTGGTCAAGTCTCTCAGTGAAGTCTGATAGGTCAGGAAGTGTTGTTATTACTGTGATTGGAGGAAAGCAGGGTCATTGCTCTGTTTGAGGCTCTGGCTGTGAGTTGTATGAGGAGCATGCGTGTCTGGAAGGTTATCATTTTGCTGTTTCGGCTTACAGGATTCAAAGTTGATGTTTCTTTTTCTTATTCTCACGTTAAACTCTTTCATGCATTGGGAATGTTCACAATAAACGGTGTGCTTGTGTTACTTCGACAACAAAACCATAAAGTAACTTAATTTATGAAACATTTTATTACAAAGGAAATTCACACAACAGCAAACATTGTTAAGAGGGTAGTTTCATGTTAAACAAACACACTGATGAGGTAATATCTCAAAATATATCTTTCAAAAATGGGGAAAGTTTAGAATGGAAAGTGACCTGACAAACAGTTATTAGTTTATTTACAACACATCACAATGAAAAACCCAATACTTCTACTCTACAAAAGTTTCACCAGTGCTGAGACTTGACACACAATGGTTCAACATGTTAGGGAGCAAGTCGGTGTCAGTTAGCCCCAGTCATTCACACAATCAAGCACAGTATGAGGTCCTATACAATACCAACATTTCTTTCCTTTGTCTTGTTTTTTAACGTGGCAACATAAAGACACGAATCTCCAACTGCTAGACATTTTACCTTTGGCGATATCTTTTATCAATTTTAAAAGTAATTCAGCCCAACATCTGGATAACACACACAGAGAAATGGTTTGGAAAGAAACATCCAGATTCATTAACTTCACGGAATAGTGGAGAAGGAATACTACTACTTGTCCTTGGAACATGACAAGAATAAAGTCCTTTAAGAGGAATGGGATGGAAGAATAAAACTTAGCCATTAGCTTATCTCAGAAGGTAATTATTTTTAGCCATGCTTCACACATTACTAGGATAATGTGTCAACTCAACACTGATAACTGTGGCCTAAGTTCAATTTGTACAGCTCTCAAGCTCTGCCACTCAAATCCTCTATCCCACTTTGTCGGGATGCCAGGAGTTATGCATTAACTGCATGTCACAACCTTTTAATTTCGTGATTAAAATGATTTACCTCTTGAGAATTGGCAAACGTGTCGAGGCATAATTCATTACAAGTACATCTTTCTGACAGTATTACCTTTAATGCGCATCAGGCTTTAACTTGCAGAATGTAATGCAAGTTCAAGGAGCTCATACCATGTACAGAAGACCAATCTGAAGTAGACAGAAAAGTTACACACCAAGTTTAATAAGTAAAGAAATGAAAAAGAACGGGTTCAATGCACTGGAAAGATAAGCAAATCTAAACAAATCAATAGCCACAGTTTTCAGAAGATGTAACAGTTTTAACAATCTGAAACTAGTATTGAAGCAAACTTTGTTGTCTTGGTTTAATGTGAAAAGGCACAAGTTGGTATGGTCAGATTAGATTTTGTCATCGTTATCAACTTTTTACTATTAACTAAACCCAACTTATTTTGCATTGCATGGTGCTATATCGTCTCCTTGTCTAATGCCTGATTTTATGAGGTCCTGAAATAGTCTGTATGTTATAGTAGTGTAAACTGGAAAAATCAAATGAAGAATTGAGAAAAGACAATCATATTAACACAATAAATTGGTTGACAAAAGAATGCAACATCACCGAAACATCACATTTTCAGCAAATTCTCCCATTGCTTCGAGACAATTATTTTATGAAGCAGAAAGGACAATATATCAATTGAGTCATGAAGGCAGGTAAAATGCTGTATCTATGGTACAACTCTATTGACTGTGACACAGTGTTCTTGACAAACATGTCAGCAACCATTTCTCTGGTGTTGTTAGCATTCTTTTTGACTGAGAAACGGTCTGTCCTTTGAATCCATTGATAAACCAGATTCAAGCCTACCAGAGTTACTGTATTGCATACAGTAACGTTCGTCCATCTTCTGGTGTCATCGTATCCAAAACGGTATTTGTGGCTCTAAGGAATATTTCCGTCGGTCAAGAACATATGTACAATTCAAGCTCTCCACTGCGTCGCGGAACACATCCGTGGGCACGCTGCAGTGACGTCTGAATCCATCTTGACTCTCTTGCTGTCAATGTCAAGTCTTTTTGCAATTCTGTTGAAGTATCCTCGAAGCAGACACCAACCGACAAGGGAGCATGTAGGAGCGTGGCAATCTCTCATCAGCTTATCTCCTGCCGTCCTCCGTCTCCAGTTGAGAAGATTCTCCTCGTCCCATATTTCATGCAAACAGCTCCCCCTGACCACCACAGAATGTTTTTCTTGCCAACCACTCTGACAGTAAAATATTGACACAGACTCAGAACATTGGTATAATCCTAAATCCCCCCCCGTCTTTTGAATGCTCGCTATCTGCACTGCGAGGATGTGTGTTGATGCACTGGAGCCTCTGGTTGAATCACTGGTTGTTGCTGTCAGTCCTTGCGTGAACATTTTTGTTTTAACTGCTAAGTCTAAACTGGAAAAAGTTCACATGATGATTACCTTGTTATTTGAATTAAATGACATACATGAAACAATATGGATTTTTTTTTAAACGATTGACGTTATAATAAGAAAAGGTTTTTCATCCAATTTAGCCAGTCAGAGAGGGTTCTTTAAGAGAAAGATGGCGCATTCAAGTTGGCCAAGTTGTTCATACTCAGGTAATACAAACAAATCTACAGGGGCTTTCCAAAGGGCATCCAATAGAAAACCAGGGATCAGTTCATGACATCATACAGGGGCAAAAAGAGAGGGAACAGTGGTGAAGTCCACTCGGAACCAAGGGGTCTGGTGTTGCACTATAAGAGAGTGGGCAGGGGGGTAGGAGACAGCTGCTCCTTGGGGGCATATTTGGCGAAGAAGGGCAGGAACAGGGTGAGCATGACGCCCACGATGGCCAGCATGTAGCCCCATCCGATCTGGCACTCTCCGGCATCGTAGATGTCCGAGTCTCCGCAGAAGGACCTCACCAGGGAGGAGTTGAGGCCGAAAGGATACACCAGCAGTCCAGAGCCCATGATGAACACTGAGGGAAAGAGAGGAGGGTTTACTACTGAGATACATTGTAGAAGTCGTCTCTTTGTTGATAATGATTACCCAATCATCAGTATGTGGATGTTTAGTGGCGCTGACTGCTGCCGGAATCCAGAATTTTCCTGGTTGTGTTCACATAAAGCCACTTGGGGGCAGTGCAAGTTTTATAACGCGGCGTTCCGAAGCATTGCTCCAAAGACATTCTTCTGGGGCTATCTCCAGTCGCAGCCTGAATACCAAATTTAGTCTTAACATCCTATTTGTCGGAAAATAAATCACTACCCAGATAGTGTCCCAAGTTAGGCGGTGATGGACAGAAAGAGGCTTTTTGTGTATTAAAAAGGAGCACTTGATGGCCCTTGATTGACAGGCCCTACTAATGCACAGTGAATCATGCCTCCAAAAATCCATTAGCACTTCTCATCCCAAACTGACGACCACGAGAAAAGAGGGTGCTTCAGAGGCGAT
The DNA here is from genome assembly GCF_021917145.1 of Hypomesus transpacificus. Classification (NCBI taxonomy): domain Eukaryota; kingdom Metazoa; phylum Chordata; class Actinopteri; order Osmeriformes; family Osmeridae; genus Hypomesus; species Hypomesus transpacificus. Next base: position 7,141,013 of record NC_061064.1, on the reverse strand, counting down.
CAGCTTTCCCAGACAGTATCACGTCGTCAGTGGCCGTGCAGTCAGCCAGTGGCTCACTTTTACAAATTGAGTCAAGTCTGCCAGGCAGCACAGCCAAGCAGCTATCGACTGCAGTGTATCATTACTGCTCTCACTCATGTTGAGGAGAAATACACAGCTTAGGTTTCAGTTGGACGTCGTCCGCACAAAAATGGAAATATGAAGTATAGGTTTCGGAGGTGAGCTGTTGGCAGTTTCTATATAGCACACCAAAAGAGCTCATTGGACGATCAAGGACGGAGTTCATTGGCAGATGGAACGTAATAGTCACATTAGGGAACAGTAAAATGATGTATGTAGGGTTTCCTGCTGTAACACTGCACGTGCACAATGGTGAGTGTCCAGACGAAATTCCTCAGCTTTCTCACCGCGTTGGAATGACTTGGGAACGACGGCTCGGGCGCAGTCAGGGAAGAAGGGAGAGTGACAGAAAGAAAGGAGAGGAGAGAGGGGGCTGTCAGAGTGGATGGATAAACTGCGTGTGTTAGAATCACCTCTCCAAGGCTCCGGCTCTTTCTCTTCCTCCTCCTCTCGGAATGAACGGTATTCATCTGTGGGGGACTGGCTCCACAATGCATGCACTAATGACACTTTAATGGCCTTCTCTATCAAACTATCATTGTTTTTGTGGTAGGGGCACAAAGACACAAGGCAGGGAAAGGGGGGGGGGGGGGGGGTTCTTCCAAGTCTCTGCTCTCACGTGTTGCTGTGCCAACCGGATTCACACAGACAGCCTGTGCCACAACCCAAATGGATGAGTCGGGGGAACACAACAGAAAATGCCAAATAATCAATGCAGGAAGGAAATCAAGGCCGACGTGCGGCCCGTGGACGGTTGGCAGGAAAGCAGCGAGCGCTGGGTTTCATCAACAGAGGCAGGGCAAGTGGGTACACAGGGGCAACTGTTGTCAAAATCAGATAAGTACTGTGCTTCAGGTCGATAGGATCTCTGTGGGCTGCATAGCTCTGTTAATGACAACTGAGTTCTCGAGAACACACACAAGTCTACTGCAGGGACACCACATCTAAAACCACGGATCCAGAAAGACGTCATTCTTGGTGCTTCCTCGAGAAGATTCAAACTCCCCAAAACACGTCGAGATGCTATGGCGCTATTGAGGATGTCACGTGTTTGTATAAGCGGTTTCCCCCGTTCAACCTTGAGTCCAGTAAAAGGTAAAAATGGTATGTGAGCTAAAGGAGCACTGTGGACGCGCTTGGCTAAACCCGCTCTCATGAATACAGAGGCGTCTAAGGCAGGCTAATCCTATGGGGACGGATGCTGTGGTGACAGATGACAAGATGATGGCCTGCAGTGAAACTGCTCATGGTAACCTCGTAGCATTCATTACCCCAGCATCCCGAGAAGCAGACTCCTCTCATCTGATCGAGCAAACGGAATATCCCATGTTTTATTGAGATTATGGAGGTCTTGTAAAAAATATACAAAAATAGAGGCAAACTGTCGTTATTCTGTTGGTGAGGGATAATGGTAGGACTGATAAGTTAGCGTTCAGGAAATGTCCCAGTGGCAACAACTAACACTACAAACAAACACAACGTCTGATTGGCGGGGGCTAATGAGCCACAAACACCCATTGGGCTGATTTACTTACTATAAATTGCCACACAATGGCAGAGCAGTAGGCACTATCTAAAGCAACAGCGGTGACTCTCAGGCTGGTCAACTCAGACATCCAAGATGGGGTGGAGGGTTTCTTCGAGACACACTTGGGCGGCAGGTACAGCACTAATAAAGGCAGTTAGCCATGAGGAAGTGCAGTTAAAATGCAATTACAGCGAGTTTAAAGAGCTGTCTGCACAATAGCTCCAGGGCAGTAAAAAGCGCCTCAACCATTTCCTTCCTGCCTCCCATTAGCTACAGTTTAGCAGGCCTCAGCTGCCTCTTCAACACAATGCATTGTGGGGGATCAGTGGAAGGGGGGTAGAGAGGTGTGGAGAGTGTGATTATCCACCTCTAATCGGCAGAGACCACTGAGCAGAGAGTCCATCAGGTAAAAGAATGAAAGAGAGAGAAAGAGATTGTTACATTCGTCTACGGTGAAGGTCTAGTTCAGCCTAAAGTGTCCCCAGAGCGACTTCCAATTTCAATACACACGCACACGTCACAAAGAAGAATACGATGCCTTGGGGTTGAGGTGGTTCGCTACTCTTTTGAGTTGTGAAAAATAGCCCAGGAGCTTGGCTCTTCTCTGCGTCAGATTTAACCCATTTTCTGTGAATCCTGATGAAACTCCACAGGAGAGGGGGGGGATGAGGAATGACCATGTGCAGACAGTGACATGTACAGCCCACTTGCGTTCTCCCCGTCGGCCTGACACAAAACATGAATAAAGGATGGGGCTAACGGAGAAAAATGAAGACACGTCTCCGTAACCCCGTTCCAGTTGTTGCTTCTTCCCTGCCGTCGAGAGAAATAATCACAACAGCCCAGTTAACATGAAGCTAACCATGTGAAATCACAAGCAGACATGCAGTATGCCCCCTATATTCAGCAACATATGCCGTTTGAGCATATTCTATGAGTTTCCCTCTTCTGCGATGAGACGATCACATTCGTTGTAGCTCCGTGGCTTTAGAACTGACAGCTTCCGCCCTTGAAGCCTGGAAAACTGTTTGTGGATTTGGACGGTTGGGTTAATTGCCTGTGAACGAACGTTTGTGTTGATGCACCCGGGCTGATTTCAAAGTCCACTCAGTCTGAACCGGCCATGTGTTGACAAATGGCGTGGTGTCGAGAAGGTTCTCGAGGTCCGTGGGTGAGGCTTCATTTTTTTTTACAAGAGGCCCGCTGGGCCCCTGTGTTGGATCATTACAGCGTTTATAGCCAGGCGTCGAAAACTAACAGGAATCAGTGGGGCTGAAAGAGAGCGAGAAATAGAGACATAGGGAGAAAGAGTATTTTGCCTCACAGTAGAGGAGGGATTCCGAAGCAGAGGTAAAGAGGAGGGCAGGGCTGAAGGGGGAGAAGTGGCTGGCAAAGCTCAGTGTGACTGTCACAGAGTCAGACTTTCTCTTTTCTATCATCCCTCCTCTGCTCACCTTTCTGGATAAAGCGGCGAGCCCCAGATGGGATGATACTGGGAGACACAGCAGCCGGGGGGAGAGAGAAGATTCAATACGCTTTTTCTAAAGGTTTGCAGGTGAACCTGTTGGCCCATGGCCTGTCCCTAGTGCGAGGTGTGTGATGAGATAGCCTCCATGCGTGACAGTGCATTAACTAGCTGCCAGGCACCACCGCGGCCCTATAGAAACACACACATCACACACACACATCACACACACACATTTGCACACGCCGCACCGCCCTGGCAGAGGCTAACCCAATAAGATTGAGGACAGACCACAGACGGGTCTATGTATGAATCATTATCTCCGATCCGCCAATAGTGTCCATGTCGATCGCGCTGTTTTAACCTGATATTGTGCAAGGCTTGCTGCTTCGCAAATCACCTTGATGAGATCAGAGCATTAGAGCAGATGACCTTATGTGGTTTGCAGTACGCCAATGGACTACAGTAATCTTATAACTGGAGGTTTATGTGGCAGGGGAGTGGAGGGCTGCAGCCCTGGCTGTGGAGACTTGGCCCTCCCCTTGACCATGGAAGGCCATGATTACAGCCCTCCCTGGGAGCCTGGAGGCCCATTCATTACAAACGCCAAGACTCCTGCTTCGGATCAAACTTTATTACCTCCAAACGCTGACTGCCATAACTCAGTTAGAGTTAGTGCTGAAGAAAGTTACCCGTGTGATTGAGTTAGAGATTGACGGCTCTCTGTGTGGGGCCGGTCTAATCTCTGGTCGGACCCGTGGTCGGGTGTAATCAGCCTGTCCTGTTCCCTCTAGCTCCATCTGTTAACCACGCCATCCCATTCCATCATTACTGTCACCCAACGCTTAGACCTAGCCACCTGGCTATGGCAGACTGCTGGGTCTGTGCCAGGGCTCGGACTATGTACAGAAGTAGCAATTATCCCCCTTTCTAAACAGTGTTAAGGTCACACAGTAGGTGAGAGAAGGTAAGAGGAGCCACAGGAAGGCTTTAACTCCTCAGGGTCATGGAAGGCAGGGTTACTGTTTATCACTGTTCAAGCATAAACATATCTTGGGTAAATCATTATTTTCACAGAGGAAGGTTAGGACCATTTCTTTTGACCTCCGGACCGGTCTGTCCCAGTCTGTCCCAGTCTCTGACATTCCCTGACCAGCCCCAGTCCAGATGATGTGGATCGCTGGTCAGTCACACCAGGTTCAGATGCCAGCCCCACAATCTCACTGAGTCACCACCCACTGGTTTTTTGGTCTTCAACTCCTGGCTTTATAGCTTTTTGTGATATCCATCTGGTGATATCTATCTGCCACTGTGCAGTTTGAAAGAGTACGCAGGACTTGTGAATTCTCTCGTGAACACAAATGTTGTGTGATTTCACTCAATGAATGAGTATGTACGGTGTCTCTCTCTGTGCAAATATTTTGAAGCAAACATTTGTGTATGCGGGGAATGTCTAATAAATCTTGATTTGCCAAAACCGCACACTCATTTGTTTGTGTAGCCTACGCTGTTTGTCAGTGTTGAAACACAGCTAAATGAACCATATGCTGTAGGCCCTGGAAATACCAAAAAATATTGTTTAATTACAGTAGCAGGCTAATGGCCATACATCAAAACTGGTCTTCTAAGGGTGTTTTCCTTCCTACTCATTTCTTGTTGTCTACCTTTCCCCTCTGCTTTGATTAACAGATGCTGTGCATACACAACAGGACAGGTGGCTTGATCCTGTCTGGGCCAGAGATGAATGTGTCTCCATGATCATTACCACAACTGCAGCTGTCGTTGGGAAGCAAAATGATTGGATGTGTGAAGGAAAAAGATTCTGGTGTAAGAATATACATCTCTGCAATGAGAAAGGCACACAGGACATGTGTGGCTTAGTCTATGTTGTTGAATCAGTAAGTGTTATTGCAAGTGTGTGTGTGTGCGTGTGTGTTCCAGTCAAGTCATTTCCTATCATTTCCTGGCATAAACCTTTATAATGAAAGCAGAGGAGGGTGGCCGGGTGGATACGAGTGTCCCTCGAAAATTGCTTTTCATTGGCTGACCACGTCGCGCATTTCCATTTCCCTCACCAGGCAGACGGTGATAGCCATGGACGACCTCCTCCTGCCCCGGTCTAGACGAGAGGAGAGGCAGAGATGGAGGAGAGAGGCAGCCACACGCCACCATTACACTGTCTGACCGTGCATGGAATTACCAAGACGCCGGAGGCGAGCGGCTCTCCGGGAAAACACCAACAGGCTCCTTCTCTCAACAAGACGTCGTGATAAAGACAGAACATGACATTTGGGTGTTTAGATGTTGTCAAAGTAATACATGAGGTAAATATGGGTATGTCCTGCTGTAGATGGATGCACGGTATGTTTATGTCATAGGGATGTTACTCAGCGTCCCGGCTTCTGGAGGAATTATGGATGTGTAGTTAAAGTGGCTGACTCACTAAATCATCGTTGTCTTTCTCCTGCGTTTACAACTACTGAACATTTACGGCTATCTGCTGTTCCTCACTGCTCCTGGCTCCACACACACCACCAGTATGCCCTGGGAGATATAGTTTGGGAACCTTTGGTGAAGTTTGTCCTTTTCGTTTTCCTGGACTGAATGTGTTCCAGGTAGTCAGCTGGGACTGAAGCAGAGCAGGGGAACAGCAGGGACGGGCTCTTAACGTGATGAGCTGCGAGGCAGTCTGCATGAGCCGTGTTGATAATTAAGCTCACCGTGCCTCTGGGAAATTATGCTAATGGTTTTTTCTAGAATCACCTCAGTTCCTTGAAACTGTTTGGCTAGGTGAGATCTCGCAACTCGGCAGCAACCAAAAACAAAGTCGCTCCCTGTGAATGTTTCTGCTACATGGGAAAATCAGAGAGGCATATTGTGTCTCTCCAGTGAGGAGAGGGTTCTGGCCAAAGCTACTTACTGGAAAACCCATAGCAGGAAGAGTGCTCTCAGACAGAGTAAACACAGTCAGCGTGCGAGCGGGCACCCGGACAGACGTCAATATTCTACAGACCACAAACTACAAAGAGACAAAACCAATGGTTTTGGAGGTTTGAGGGAAAGAAAATAAAGACTGTGGAGGCCGAGGGAAAGAACGAGTGAGAGAGAAGTACAGAGAGAAATAGAGAGAGAGAGAGAGAGAGAAAGAAAGAGATGGAGTGTGGATGGAGGACAGTAATTGTCTGACCTCTTTCAGTCACAAGGAACACAGCTAAAGCAATAATACAGCACTGACATGATTAAAAACAATGTAGCTGAGGGAGAGAGAGAGAGAGAGAGAGAGCGGGAGAAGGAAAAAAAGAGATAAGGTTGTAAAAGGATTTCTATTCTGCAATCGCCACTGGACAATAGTTGCTTCAATTCCCCCCCCCCCCCCCAAAAAAAGGACCAAATCAAATTCTTAGCTAGTTCAACCTGCTTTTTAAGCAACATCTGGAAAGAGACAAGGACAGCGTGCCTTGAGAGGATAAAACCTGTTTTTAAACGAAGCTAGAATTACCTGTCTGAACCCATGTGGACTGGATTTGGGCAAGGTGATCGCACAGGCGATTCTCTGGGTTGTTGCTCTCTGTTAAATGATAAAAGCCTGCTGCCCTTGGTGGGAAGCTGAGAGGAGAGGAAGAGTTAGGATGAGGAAAAGAGATGAGGAAAGGAAAATGCATTTAGAGGGGAGATTACAAGGGCTGTGATTGCCCTGGTTACTGCCTGGTTTTTCAAGAGTGGCCGTAGCTTGGAGGGCACAACATGAGTGGTCAATCAGAAAAAAATGGTGTGATTAGAATAAGATAGAAAAATAAGGAAAGATTAAAAAAAGGAACCACTCTTTCACTTCTCAAGCTGTTTTTTTTATACAAATATACTGTACATCAATACTTAAACGATCTACACTATATTGTTGCAATGTCCACCAACTATAATGGCAAGCTTCCATGACATGTGCCAGAATCCTTGTCGCCATAGGGTCTTAAACATCCCTGGGTTCTGGAACAACTAGAATCCATGTTCGTCAGGCCGTGAAGAACCCTGTACTATATCTTCATGCATTAACAACATCAAAAATAACGAAGCATAAATGAATCAGAGCGTTAGTTATGACCAGAATCCCCCTCTTGTATCTCTGAGCACGTCAGCGTTGTTATTGCCCTGGTTCTAAAAATGCAAGCGGAATATGGAAGACACCTGAATCTGTGGGCTGCATCCAATCTATCATCTTAATTACTTTCATTTCCATATCTCCATCCATGTTTTAATGTCACAAATTAATTTACACATCAGACAAATTGGTTGTCCTTGACTGTCCGTGGCGTAGCAGAAAACACACAAAGGTTTACCCCAATGTTCCAGACAGGCTGATGCACCCTTAAGCTAAATGAATCAGTCAACCGATCCATCCATCTCGTCTTTTTGACTGAATGAACATACCAGGGAACAAAGTATGTCATGTGAACTATTGGGGACATGAATGGTTTGTATGAACAGCCTTTTTGAAAATATGAGGTTGTATATACCTGGTGCATGGTCTGTCTAAACAATGGTAACATTTTACACAGTCAGTTGACGCACAGTGCCAGGATATGGGTGACTGAGCCTTCAGCTTTTAGTGTGTGTGTTTGTGTGCGCACTTGTGTGTGTGTATTGCCATGTCCTGAGGTTAAACTCTGGTGACGCCAGTCTTCTGGGCTTGCTGTGGACTAGAGGAAAGTAGAGAACGTTACCATGACAGCTAGGAAGAGGACATGGCCTCGTCTTCCTGCTCCAAGTAGACACACACACACACACACACACAGACACCCACGCACACACACACACACAGACACAGACACACTCCCACACAGACACGAAAGGCCGCAGGCTGATTCCAGCTCTTCACAATCAAACTCACTGTGCCTCACGCTCACGCTCACAACCACAACACACATACATGTATGCCGTGTAGTATTTCTTAAACACGAGCACAGATCATGTGGAGGGCGCAGACAAATTCCACCATCGTCTCTCTGTTTGTACGGGCCTGGTGTACACAACCTTGACTATTCAACACTGTTTCGTAAAGCACTTTCAGCAGTGGCTTTCTGAATCAGTGGCTTTCTGTCAAGGCTGCATGAGGAAGATGTGTCTGTAGAACAAAGCAGCTGCCTCCTATTGGCTCCTCTCTCCGCCACACGGAGACAAAGGAGGAGGAACAGGAGAGGCTCCTGGGCGCAGTAACTAGGTGTGAGCGCCCATTAATCAGTCTGCAAGGCTCCGTGTGCTTGGGTGTGTGCGGGTGCGCACCTCTGTTTGTACACACGCACTTGAGTGTGTCCGGATCTTCCGAATGCCTTAGCATGTGTCCTTTTCTATCTCCCCTGCATGTGTGTGAATGTAGACATGGTGTGTGTGTGTGTGTGCACGTGTGTGTGCTGGTATGTTGCTAGCATGTGTGTGTGACGGTATGTCGCTCGTGGGTGTGTATGATATCAGTGCGTGCGTGCACTAGTAGTAGCTAGTGTGTGTGATACTATGTGGCTAATGTGTGTGTGTGTGATATTAGTGAGTGTGTGTGCGTGTGTGTGGGAGGTTCTGGGGGCAGTGTAATGAATTCCTCCAAGAGACAGGGGTCCCTGCTGTGCTGCTGTAATGAAGCTGGGACCTGCAGTGACTCTTGACCTGCTGGCATTAAAGTGAAATGAAAACCATTACCTTCAGCCCTCACCTAACTGGTGGACCTGGGGGGGCTGAGGGGGGGGGGGGGGAAGAAGGGCTGGGTGGAGAATGGGGGTGAAGGGAGGCTGGAGGGATACTGAGGGGGTGGCTAGGGGGGCTGGGTGGAGAATGGGGGTGAAGGGAGGCTGGAGGGATACTGAGGGGGTGGCTAGGGGGGCTGGGTGGAGAATGGGGGTGAAGGGAGGCTGGAGGGATACTGAGGGGGTGGCTAGGGGGGCTGGGTGGAGAATGGGGGTAAAGGGAGGCTGGAGGAGGCTCTGGGGTGCTTGCAGGGAGGATAAGGGGACTAGAGAGAGATTAAAGGTGGGGGGCTGGAGGTAAACTGAAGATAAGCTGAAGGATGACTATGGGGGGTTAAGGGGGGGGGGGGCTGGAGGGATTGAGGAGGAGCAGAGGGGTCCATCCTGGATTGCAAATAACATCTTTGACAACCCCTGACAGCCTAACTACAGCATGTTGTGTGTGTGTGTGTGTGTGATGTACAGGTGAGGAAACAGACAGTATGTGGTGGTGATGGTCATTTGATGGGGTCACACACACACACACACACACACACCACACACCGCTATGGAAACTAAAGAGGAGGGGGATTTGACAGAATATTTGATGTTTCCTCTGCTACGTTCTAGAAGAGGGCACTAAAGCCCTCCAGGGATCTGAGTAGCCTCTTTACATAAACTAGTGTGTGTGTGTGTGTGTGTGTGATCCTACAGACATCTGTGCCAACCAGAATGCTTTATCTCTTCCCATTCCTGCCTCAGTGTATCCTGTCGACAAAAGTAGAGCATGAGCCTTTGTTCTGGGTTTCCAAAAGAGAAAACAAGCCTTATACTTCTGATGTGTGTGCGCGAGTGTGTGTGGGTTTGAGTACGAGCATGTGTGTCTATTAAGGTGTGTGTTTGTGTAGGGGTGTGGTTGGCTTTGTCACATTTCCAACACTGGAGAACTCAGCGGGGTGAGAGACTGAAACAAGCCCATTGTTCAGATGTGTTGACATACACAGGACGTGGCAACACAGACAACATAGACTTTTGTTTAGATCCACAGAGAATGATGACGTTCCCCCCCCCGGCCGGGTTTAACCAATCGGGAGCATCCTGGGTTCCTCTGTCTCCCCTCCTGCACTGCTCATTGGGTCTCCAAATTTGGACGGACACTCCTTTCTGATCCCTTTATCATTAGATCTCTGGGATCAGACCAAACCCTTTTGAAGCCAAAAAAACGACCACTGATGTCAGGCGTCACCTATCCGAAAAGGAAATTGTCATCCTCAAATTCGCTCTTTCCCCTCCTCTCCTCTTTCCTCCACTCCCCTGGCCCCGTCTTCTCCTTCCCCCTCCTTTCTCTTTTCCTCTCCTTTCCTCCCCTCCCGCCTCCTCTCCTTTACCCTCTCCGGCCTCCTTCCTTCCCTCCCATCCAATCCCGCTCTCCATGTTCCTGCTTGGGCAGTGCTGGGAGGGAACAAGAGAAGCAGTCTGGCTTTGATGAGCCTTCCATCCTGCCCTTGCTGGTGGACTCTGGTGCTCTGTGCTGATGAGCATGTTGACGCAGTGATACGCACACACACACACCACACACACACCTGCCTAATGACAGCACTTAAAGGGCTGCCCACGCTAATGGAGTCTCCAGGGACCCCCCTCCTCCTCCCCCCCCCCTCCCCAACCCCCTCTTCTCCACTATTGGCTTCCATTGGCCAAACAGGTCGATCAGAACTTTTGCCGCGGCGTCAAGTCACCGGCTTGAGTCCCCACATGAAAGGACCCTTCTCCTCCTTCAACCCCACCGGACCCCCCACCCCCCCTTCCCCCAGCATGCCGTGGGGTGGAACGAGCGAGTGCTGTCGGAGCGTGTGATGTCGGCAGGCTAAGGGGATTTGTCTTTTTTTTAACAAGCTAAGGAGGCCGGCCGTTTTTGCCTCTTCCCTGTTCTTCTAATGAGGCCCCTCTGAAACAAAGACCAAGACACGGTCTCCTTCCCTCATCTCCTTTCCTTGATACATCCGTGTGTTGGATCGGTGCCCATTCTTTTGTCCTGTGCTTTCTAAATGGAGATAATGACAAGGGGAAAGGAAGCTATTGAAGATTGAAAGAAAATAGAACAGCCCATTGCCCTGGTTACCATGCCACAGATGACAGCAGGACCCAGAGTGTGTGTGTGTGTGTGTTTGGTTGGTTGGGTCAGCTCTGATCAGGTGGTTCTCACACACATCAGCTTGGGTGTGAAGCCGTCACCTTCGAACCCTCGACCCCCCCCCCCCCCTCTCCCCCTCCCCTTGGATGCAGCCTCTGGGTAACCAGGGACTTGCCCTGGTGTATGCTTACCCTCTCTCCCACACTGGCCAACAACAGGGGAGCGACCCCTGAACTCTGACCCCGTGTCCATTCAGGAGGTCACCCGGGGCCTTAATCAGATCACGGCGGTGTATGTGAATGTGTTGAAGGATACATTTGCCTGTGTGCACATCTATCACGTCCACCCTGACAGGCTGAGAGAGCGGGCCGGCTCGTCCCGACGGAACCAATGCCTCTCTCTCTCTCCCTAAGCTTCAGAGGGAGAAGTGAAGAGTTCTGACTGACGCGGAATGAGATGGATACGCTCAGGATGGCGGCTGTGCACGGGCTGTGCACATGTGGCTTCTGTGTGTCTCTACGGAGGATGAATTCCCCATCCCTGCCTCGGTCAGATTGGTTCTATGTGATGATTGGTGCGAAGAGAGGAGGAGTGGTACAGTGTCTTCCCAGGGAGATGGAGGTCAGAGAGGTGAGGTGAAGAGGGGGGGGGGGGGGGGGTTAGCCGGGAGAGGAACAAACACGCGCCGTTTAACCAGCGTTCAATGTCAACACTCCAGGTTGTGCCTGGCTCAAATTGGCCGGTGTTCATCGTTTGTTGTGTTGTATTTGAGGTCTAAGTGTGGCCAGCTGTTCTCTGGATGACCCCTGTCCGGGCTAGCCTCTGTTCTGGCCCCTGCTCTGGGCTGGCTGGATGTGCTCTGTGGTTAACTGCCAATGGAGCTGCTATTAGAGGCTATCAGCCGTGAGCGGCAGGCCAGCCTAAATGGAGCTGTTATCTCCCAGAGAGCAGTGCAGGTCTTAAAGGAGGAGCCCGACTGAGGCACACAGCACACACACACGCAAACAGACACACACACGCACAAACACACTGATACACGCACAGACACACGCGCACACAGACACAAACACACATACACACGCAGACAAACTCACCTGACTGGAAAAGAATGCAGACCCATCACATTGCATTCACATGCTCATATTCGCTTAGCACCGACCCACACACCAGCTAATGGTCTCTGCCACTGGCCCTTAAAGGACCATACGGTGAGACAGATGAATAAATCACTGATGTTTTCGAGTGCTGGGGGGTCAAAGGATGCCCTTCTACAGCTAAATACTCTGGATGGTCCACAGTGGCCTTTTACCGATACATACACACACACACACACAAGAAGAACCTAAATTAGGGCCTTGTGTAACGAGAGACGTGAGAAAACAGCAGACAGAAACCAGGAGGGGAACTCTGACCCGTAATGTTGAGCTGAAACGCTCTCCCTCCTGACTGTGTGGGGTCCTGTCCACATGGACACACGTCCTGGAGGAGGGCTGAGACTCTCTCAGGAGACCAGCAGTAGTACCCCTTCATTACTGAGCCTCACACACACTCACACACGCGCAGGCATGCACACATACGTGTGGCACACACGCAAGCGCAAGCATGTCGACCCGCGCACAAACACACGTGCCGCCTGCACACGCACGCAAAGCGTACACACCGCAACACGCACAGCCCCGCGTCGCACCTACATCAGGTACACACACACAGACACATATGCAGATACACGTACACACACGCAGCTATCAGTAGCATACACAAACACAGACAAGGTTCCCTTGTGGTCGACCAGCTTGATAATTGTAGAGTTTATGGGAACAAAACAGTGACTGGCTCACACTTTCAGGGTCCAATCTATCAACGGATTAATCCCTAAGCAACGGAGGTTGTGCCGTTTAAAACTCTAACACCCTCCCTATCCACGCTCCCCCCCCCCCTTTTCCCTCCCCTCATCCTCTAGGGCTGGCTTCTTTTTTTTGCACGAGCGTGGGCTTTGATGGACAGTCTTTTAATGAGCCTGTTCCTGGGTGATGACTGAAGCTGACAGAAGCATCTGTAGAGCCTCCATGTCTCCAGAACCTTCTCTCCTCAGCCCTGGATTCCCTCCCCAGCCCACTCTGTTTCTCCATGCTCCAGGCCTCAGAGCTGATGGCTCTGTAACCTACCAACAACCTACCCCTCCCCCCCATCCACACATACACACTCCACCAACCCCACAGACACACAGGCCTATATTTATACCTAGGCTCACCATAAAAACTAACAACCAACAAAAGCCCCGCGATGAGGCAAGTGCTGGACGAAAGCCCTGCGTCTCTTCACCCTAATGCTAGCCCTCGGGAGCACTGAAGAGCATGTAATGATGATAGCCATACAACTCCTGGAACCAGAGCGCTAATTAGCGTTAGCGCCGGCTAGTTGGAGCTGGGGGGGCCCCCCCCCCCCCCCGCCGTGTTGCCCCCGCCGCAGTGGATTCCCACCAAGCACAAGAGGGGAGCAGTCGGTTTGTCAAGGAGGCACAACTCCGGGGCAGGGGGGGGACGGGGGGTTGGGGGGGGGGGGGGGGACGTGCGTGCGATCCTGTTTGTCCTCTCCACGCCTGGCCTGTTGCTACACGGAGGGCAATGAATATGTAACAGCTTCCTGATGAGGGCACAGCCATCTGCAGGTCTGATTATCCTGTCTCAGACCTGGGCTTTGTCTGTGTAGGATTCACAGACAAACACACACTCACACGCACACACACATACACGTTTCCATATCTCTATGGGGACTCCTATTGTGTAGCATGGCATTTGGGATTTGTTTCCCCTCTCATCATGTAATAATTGCATATTGAGCAGCTCAATTTGGTCCCAATCTTAGTTGATGAGCGTTGTGCAGACACTGAGCATGTGCAGACCAGACCTGACTGATTAATGAAGAGGAAACACCAGCTAATTATCCCGTGTCCTATTCATCCCAATTCAAGTGATGAGAGTGTGTGTGTGTGTCTTTGATGACTGAGTTTGGTGTATTTATGACTCGGTCAGGATCATGTCCTGTGTGTGTTAATTGGTGTTTGGGTTTGATCTGAAAGTGTGTTAGTAAGGTATGTGTGATCAGTTACCAGCAAGAGACAAAGCTCTTGCTTGTCTGTAGACACACATAAAACACTTTCAAACTAACCAGTCAAACCACCAAACCTCCCTGCACCATGACCAAACCCCTGGCCTAGACTCGAGGCCCCTCACTGCACTCTCTATGTCCGCGAGCCAAACCACCGGCCCACTTTGTTATCAGCCCTCAGTAAATAAATATGACCAGAGAGCCCAGAAGCAGCCAGTGCCCATCGGCCCAAGCCACCATCACCCGCACCACCGCTCATGCCCACGAGCTGCACCATCTGCTTTGGCACTGACCGTGGCCAGACCGCTGGTCCCTGTGCCGTTCGGAGGTGGGGGCTGGAGGAGAGGGTTCGGGGGAGGGGGGGGGGGAGGGTTTCCAGATGCTGTTCTGTGTGGAGGCAGCCTGTTGGCCGTGCCATCACACCACTGGACTAATGACCTGTTAGTCTCATCTGGGGGGGGGGGGGGGGGGGGGGCAGCCAGGCTGTTCTCCATGCGCTGCTCGAGGAAACAAAAGTCCACGCCTTCGGACGTCCTTATCGATGAGGCCTTGAACGGCAGGGAGCCTGTGAGGGGGGGGAGAGGAGAGGGAGGGGGAGAGGGGAGCTCGCTTTCTCTTGTCGCATCTCGGTAACGCTCTGTCCGTACGGATTTAAGTGGCTGGCCCGCGGGCCAAGGCCCATCGATTTCACACACCCAGCCAATCACGCTGAGAGGCAGTATACTTGACAGCGTGCCAGGAGCACCTTAGCTTTTAATGGCCCTGCCCTGAACACACATGCTCACATTCACATGCATACACCCATCCACAGCCACACCCACACCCACACACACACACCCACCACACATCATGCTCAACAGGCACCAGCACACACAAACTCCTTATTTAGGTTTATTATCCCTTCATTCATTCATTCCTTCCTCTGCTTCTCCCCACTCCATGCCTCCGTTCCCCACCTTGGTGGGCATAGGAACAGCCGGAAAAATAATAAGACCGCAAATGCAAATGACCTTGTCTAATCTAGGAGCAAACAGTGGGATATTGAATTAAGGCTCCCTGCAACCGGGGAAATATTCCCTCTCCTCTGGCCCGCTGCTATCTCCTCTCCTTTCCCCTCCTCTCCTCTTTCTCTCCTTCCTCTCCTGTCCTCTCCACTCCACTTCCCTCCCAAGGTTCTTGTCTGCCCGAGAAGGCTAACTCTTTGTTTGCCTGCTCCATTGTAAAGGAGCATTAATAGAAACCCAAGGCTGTTTAATAATTCACGTGCGGTGGGCGCGGTAAACAGCCAGCAACACAAGCCTCACTGAAATCCCATTAACTGCCAATGAATTATTCCTACCTTACATCTGTCCCAGGTCCTTTGACGCACGTCAGCCCCACACACACACACCCCCAATCTTCTTAATGGGGCTCCCAGTAAACAGGTTCCATCTATAGGCTGATGGGAACCTCTGGATTCGCCACTTTGCCTTATTAGACGTGTGCGCGGCGGGGGACCCGCTTGGCCCCTGGGATGGGATGGTGAGCCCTGGGACGTTAGGATAATGGGGAGCGTACAGGGCCTAAATGACAGGCTGGGTGATTTGCAGCCGCCGCCGCCGCCGTAGCTGTTGGGCTGAGTAGCAGCCTGCGACGGGAGCAGGGAGAAGGATTAACGGGGGGGGGGGGAGGGGGGGAGGGGAGGGAGGGGTTGGGGGGTGGGGAGGGGGGGGGGGCTGTGCTTGTTGCACCCCCACAGTTCTTTTTCCACTCCGTTTCCCCCCCACGGAAAATCCTCCGGGTTTCCCGGAAAGAACCGGAAAGGCGGGTTTGGTGAGTTGAATGTGATGTGTGAATGTTAGTCTCATCTTCAGGACAACAGGTACGGTACATCAGGCTTTCAGAGACGGAGAGGGACCTGGGAACTCCTGAGCTGTCTGTTCAACCTGGATCCGCGGCCTTTCATCACACTGCCCCAAGGTTCAGGAATCTTAGTGCGGCCAGGATCCAACCAAAACCCTCTCCCATGTCTGGAGGGTTCAGTGGTATTAGCAGTGTGTATGTAGAGAGTATATACTGCGCAACAAGGACATGCGTCTACACAGCAACCTCTCATATACACACACCCTTAAGAGGGGCTCTTTGTCTGCTTGCCTGCAGCAGTGGCTGCCACACACACACACACACACAATTGATCTCTCGCTTTCTCTCTAAGCTGCTCCTCAGCACAGAGACTAGACCTCCACATCCTCATCAGAGATTCCACCTCTCACCATTACCACAAGTCTGATGAGTAAACAATATGGATCTCTGTTATCTGAGATAGACTTGGTGCTGGAACAGGAAATACATGTACAATATCAACTCTCTCTCTCTGTGGAACTGGGCTTGCTCTGTTGCAGGAACGACGAGAACAAAACGCCCCCACCACGACTGTACACCATCAACAAACGAATCACATTTTCTCTTATTTCCCTTGGTTCAGCGGAGGGTGAAGGAATGAACCATCAGCAATGTACTTTCTGTACACCAAGTTCAAATCCTGCCGGACTCCAATCAATAGTGTTTTATACGGTAAGTGTCCACATTGGGAGCCAAACGGCAGGTGTATACCCTTCATATGACTAATTGGCACCATTGGGATAATGAGGAGATGAGAGTGGGAGAAGCAATAATTAACGGTTACTGTCGCGTCTGATCAAAGCCCAGCCTTTTAGAATGCCACTGTTCCAGAAAGACGCCGAATGGGTTTCTGTTCATTTTATAAACATTTGCTCACTGTGCCGTCGTCTTATTACGGACTCCCCTCTGAGCCTCCCAGAGCTCATTTCCACAGGCGCTCCTAGTACTGTGTTTGATAGCTCACGGATTAAATCTTAATTGACCTCGCAGAGCTTCGGGTGCTTGTGAAAACCTCCCAGTGCAGCCCAGTCTGGCGGGATTTAGGAGGACGGGTGTCTGTAAGCAGGAGGGGAAAAGCAGGGTGTGGTGGGCTTAGAAGCAATCACTCGGCCGAGGCGATGGAACATGCGCCGATGATATGGGGCTTGAGATTTGGTGCTGCCACGTTCCCCCGCTGAGATGGAAACGGTGAATGTTCAGGAGGACGGAGAGCGCGGCGCCGGTTAAGCCACGCTTCCAACGTCTGCGGGTTCAAGGCGCTCGGGGCGCTTCCGTGACCTGTTCGTGCCATAACCTTTTCCCGCCGTTACAGTTCACCGTCTCGCCCTCCCCCCCCCCGGTCCTCCCCCCTCCCCCCGGTCCTCTCACCTCCCCCCCCCCGCCACCCCCAGGCTGTGGGAGATTTGTCAACAAGATTTGTTGTGATAAAACCAGGGCTGGTGGAGTGTAGGAAACGGCAGGCTGTCACACTGGCAACATTAACCTCCAGTGTTGCATGCAGCAACACTGTGCCAATTTCTTCCCTCTGCTGGTTAGAGGGGCGGGAGATGTGTTTGAACATGACAACATAAGCTGATATCTTTCTTATTTTTCCTTCCTCTAATATCAGAGTTCAGGTCGATGCATGGCTCTCCTCAGAACGGTGCCACTGATATGCAAGGGTCGACCGCCGGGGCTTCGTCATCCTGATGACTCGTGAGCACGTTGGGAATGAGCTGGTGACAGAAGCACAAACAAAGAGCATTCCCACTCCAGAGACAAACTACTCGTATACTCGGGTGGGGGGGGAGGGAGGGAGGAACGGCGAGCTGAGAAAATGACTTCTGCAAAACGTCTTCTTCTCTCTTCTTCATTTTAATGAAGTGTAAAAAAAAATGTGACAGAAGTCTCCCCCCCACCCGCCTCAGGCCACCCGCACTGGTCGACAGCCGTCAGTTGGGGAAGGCAGAGTCCTTTGCATGTCTCCACCCTGGCGTTAAAGACAGAGCTTCCCCTACCCCCCCCCCACCCTTCCTCTCCCTCAGCCTGGCTTTATTGCCAGAGAGCGACTCTGGCGAGATGAGATCCCCATACAGCTTAACATCTGGGCGCTTTGCTGCTGAAGCCCTCATAAATAAAATATAACTCCAGCCAACCGCACGCAGCCGCACTGGTATAAATCATGTATATGGATTTCCACTTGCCTCTCTCTCTCTCTCTCTCTCTCTCTCTCTCTCTCTCTCTCTCTCTCTCTCTCTCTCTCTCTCTCTCTCTCTCTCTCTCTCTCTCTCTCTCTCTCTCTCTCTCTCATTCACTCATTCACTCATTCACTCATTCACTCATTCAGTCATTCACTCATTCACTCACTGTCTTTTCAGAGAGAGGACCGCGTAGGTAATTGAACTTTGAAAGGAACTGTCCTCTGAGCTTCAGTGGAGCTGTATTAAAGAGAAGGAGACGAGTGGATTGGATTGGAGAGCAGCGCGAAGGAGAGGAGAGGCGAGGAGAGATCAAACCTTTTATTGGGAGGGAAAGACGGGCATAAATGACTAAGTGACATTGCTCATATTGAGCTGTGGCCTGACGCTATTGTTGTTATGACAGACAGAATCAGCAGCTTTAACTATTCATTAATGCTGTGTGCTGTTGAGCTCAGTCTGAACATCACAAACACTTCACATGGGGCAGAGCTCAGCCAGTCAGAATGTCGTACGCTATCCCCGTCGATAGAACCTGCTCTCATATCAGCTGCCATGCAGAACATACAGATTGCACGGCAATGACCAACAATATGGCTATCCACCTCTCTCCAAGATTCAACAAGGACAGGATCACACGCGCGCGCGCACACACACACACACACTGCTATCACTTATCAATGACGGCGTGAAGCAGCTTGAATGGCCCTTGTTCTCCAGGGGTGTGTAGTCACAAGACTGGGCAGTTCTCCGGTGCCAACGTTGATACGATTCTTCAATACATTTAATCCTCCGGGACAGGAAGCTCAAATCAGCTTCAGACAAAAAAACTAATTATGTCAAGTCTCCTCTGGCTGATGATAAAGGATAATTACTTTTTTATTCGCCCGCTCCTGCCGAATACATTCCCTCTGACGTGGCGAGACGTAACCTTTAACGAACGCCGCTTGATTGATGAGGCGACTCATTCCCCTGTGCGAAATTATTACGGATCACAATCTCCCCACCCTCTTGCGCACACACTCGTGTACGCACACACACACACACACACACACTCACACACCTTTCATATCATCAGACACAGCCCAAACAAGTTTGTGTACACGGGTGCAACATAGGGATAAAACACAAGACCAGGATTTTTCATTACTCCTATCATGTGAGAGTAGGTTCTCAAGTGGAGATGGAATACAATTTTAGCGAGGCGGCTGCCTCCTTTATCAAGTGTAGGAATGAGACATATTTCCATCCAGAGAGGCCTGACACGACAACAGTCAACACTCACCCCTCTTCATCAGTCTTCCAGCCAGAGCAAACCAGGACGCTCACAGACAATGACGAATGATACGTCCTATTGCTGCTAATCCTTGTTTCTCATCTTCGGGGACAAACAACACAGACATCTGAAATGAATATGGCCGTCGAAGGCACAGCTCACAGTGGTTCTAACTGACAGAAGGTCGAAGCTGGTTACAGGGAGGAAGTTTGATCTAACCGGGGCTGGTGTCAGCTGGAGGGTGGGGGGTGAGAGGTGGGGTGGGGGGGTGAGAGGTGAGGTGGGGAGAGGTGGGGGGTCGAAGACCCAGGTTACACATCTGTCTTACGGATCCTCTCATCGTTCTCTCTCAGCTTAGGGAACCCTATTAACCCTTGTGCACAGTATGACCCTGGTGAGACACCACGCTGGATGAGACAGGCCTTACTCTTCCGGATCCGGATCCATCCATACCCTCCCCCCCCCCTTGGCTGTGGTGGCCGAGAGGAGAGGAGCACTAGGAGAGCAGTCCTCTGGCAGAGCATATCTACGGCTGTCCGGCCCGACACATGATAAATGTGCAGCCTGGTTTCTAACCTGGTTACTGGAACTTCTCCCAATGATGGGGGCTATTGGCTGTTTAATGCCACTGAAATACGATTATTTCTCTCTGGGTGCCCGACAGAGATGGATGGAGACAAAGCTTCTTTTTTCTCTCTCTCAAAGGTTAGAAAAGACATAAAAATGAAAAGAAAGCCCCAGTTTAATATCCCGGGGGGAAGGCCCAAGGTCAGCGGCGTCAGGAACTGGAAGCGGACGTGAGGAGGGAAGGCGAAGGCTGTTGGGGCGTCCGGCGGCTTCTACGGACCGCCGTGCCTGAGACACTGTCAGACAAGATCTAGCACGTTCTGGAGCTTTTCAATACTCCCCTTGTCACTCTGAGTTATCGCTAAAAGGAAAGGAAGCGAAACGGGAGCGAAGGCGAGTCGTTCAGCAAGAAATGGCGCCAATGTCTTTTCGGAGTCGTACATCGCCGTGACGCTAACCGATTCGATTTGAGGCTACGGCACCGCCGACACCGTACAGTGACCGGGGTGGTTGGGTTCAAAGCAGCTCATTCAATCTCTGGGTGTGTATGGACACGGTCATTAAATGCTCTCTGTTGCATTGCCCACGAATCCATTGGTTAAGAGGGTGAGGAGGACACACCAATAAACAAGGAACTCTATTGGGAATCAATAGGAGGTAATCAAAAGCTAACCCTGACCCTGGCAAGCCACTGTTATGAACTCCTTAGTCAATCTATCACATAGGAGAGAACCTGATTTGGCATTCCACCGTGGAGTCTGGAAGGGATGAATTCGAATTGCAACCCCTTGGACTTCCAACAATGGACCCTCATTGAGCAAAATGTTTGAAAACATCGGCCACCCTCTCTTCATCGCTTTCCCTTTATTTTTGTTTCTCGCTCTCTCTCTCTCTCTATGGGAGAAAATAGGAATGGACTAAGCAAACTCCTCTCTCTCTCTTTCTTTCAGACGCTTCTTCTTTCTGCTTCTGGATGGTTCTATTCATGGAGCATTCTGTCTGTGGGTGAATGGCTTCAAAACAGCGAACCTCCAGTCGACAATGGCTGAGAGCGGGCTGGTCCGAGTGCACCCCCCCCCGCCCCCCATCCTCCACCCTCCACCACACACACACCCCCTAGCCCAACCCTCAAACAGAATTATCCATGGAAGGAACAGACACCAGCCTCCAAGTATTCAGGCCCGTCGAATGGCTGGCAAGGCCTGTGACTTCCCCCTGCCCGCTGGCCCTATCAGCCTATTGCAATGCAAAGCAGGAGCTTCGCCGACCCCTCCTCCCCCACGCCTGCATCCCACCTCAAGAACTTCCCCCTGCTTGGCCATGCTTTGTCCGGGTGCTACTAATGCGTGTAATGTTTTGCGGCAAAAGACTGAGAATGTGGGCAAACACACCACTCTCAGCTCCTTCGCAGCCAGAGGATTTGGTTAGGGTTAGGGCTGGCATGGCTGTAGGGAGATTGTCTTTGTGGGCCGTTGAGAGGCAGTGGGAAAAGACCGTTGGAGAGGTTGGAAGGGGAGGGATAGGGGTTGTTGCTTACTTCAAATGCAAAACCACAGCATAACAGGCCTTCACGGTTCACAGATTCAAAGCGCCCAGACAGACTTTGCTTCCCTGAGAACTTCCTCGGAGTAAATCATCACCCACTGACGATGTCCCATATCAGACCTTTGATGAAAAACAGAGTGGAACACCTTCCCCCAAAAAACGGATAAAACTGACCGTCGCTAAGATCATATCAACGATACCAACTATCAAAGATGGAACTCAATTCCAAGAGTGAGCCATACGCTACGATACTGAATAAAACATGAAGAGGCCACAGTGAAACCCATCCAGCTGCATGAGACCTCGGCGGTGCATGAATCTCACACCAATTTCCTGGAAGGAGAAATGTCAGTGCTCCCCCTTTGTTCTCTTATATGGAGGTTCCGCACATTCCAAAAAGTCTATTTCAGAATCAATTGACAGAGGGCAGGGTGAGGTAGGAAGCCTACACGGGACCACAGAGCGCCCAGGCAGCTTCGTATGATTAGAAGTGACTGACTGGAACACAGCGGAGGCCTCCACGACCTCCTTACCTCAACACGTACTGAAGACCCCCTTGAGAGGGGGCAAGCAACAGGTCTCCGCCGGCCCTGAAGGAGCGACAGAGGCAGTGAAGCTCAAGACCGCCTTAACAATCAATTCCCTCTTTCCATTCAGGTATGTGTGTGTGTGTGTGTATATTAATATACACAGCATATACACATGCAATGATTGTGGTCCTCCCATCATCAGCCCAAATTCAATTTCAAAAGTGAGTTTCCATTTGACCCCCCCCCACCCACCCCCCCTCACCCTTTCCATAAATATTTATCACATCACCCCGAGGATCAGACACAAACCGAGTGAAAGAGAGACACTTGCGGTTACGATGACAACTGTTTCCTGCTTAGCGGAGGGTGAAAACAGAGGGGAGAGGAGGGGACAGGCAACATTGCGGGGCTGGCAGATGCAGCAGGTCAGAGGGAACGCAAACAAATGCTCCAAGATGAACTCCAATGCAGAGCCTCTGGCTGGGAAACACGTTTTCTGCTCTGCGGAATAAGAGAGGCCGCAAAATGAAACAAGGCTGTTCTTTTATATTCTTTTTTTTTCTTTGTCCCTCAGAAATAAATTACAAACTGTGCCCTGATTCTCGCTCCTCAAAGCTCCCTCTTATTGGGTTAAGCTAGCAAAGAAACCAGAACATTCCAGGAGAAAAGTGGGGGAAAATAAACCCCTCAATGACAATGCTGAAGTGCACACGCTAAACTGTAGCTATGCCACATGGAGATCAAGCCTGGGAGGTATTGTCTCAGTGGAGTTTCTGCAGAAGAGGCCTACATTGTTATGTGTGATACACTGCGTGTTTTATTGTGAACTACAGGGTCCACATACTGAGGCATTGTGTGTCACAGTGGGCCTTCTCACTCCCTCTCAGTGTGGGATCACAGTCAGGAACACGGCTCCCACTGCGGTGTCCTCTCCTGCAGGTGGCTCATGGGTAAACATGCTTGACCTCGGCCAACAGGCATCTGTTTCCACACAGGTCAGAGGTCATAGGGGCGAGGCCAGGGCAGGGGGTAAGGATTATTGTTGGCCCCTCTCCTATCTGGGGCGCTGAGAGGAGAACATGTCGTAGGAATCGGTGGTCCTTTGTTTCACTTATCTGCTTGTCGGTTTTCCACTCTTCTCTGCTAACGAGCCGCCCCTTTAATAGTCGATTCAGGAAAACTGTTGTCAGTCTTACCATAATTCCAGCCTCTCTTCAAACAACATCCCTCATAATGAGTACTCAGCCTTGAAGGCCTTGAGGTAATAAGTTCCTGGCTAGAGGAATCATCAAGCATAATTGTCTGCTTTCTAACCTTCCTCATGAGGGAAGAGGAGTCTCTCCCGTTACGTCTCACCCCGGGCTTGACTCCCCCGTCTCTCACACGCTCTCCCTTCGGCCCTCTCTCTCACCCCACACGCACTCTCTCTCTCTTTTCTTTTCTACATCTGTGTCTTTCGGTCCACATTGCTCTTCCTCACCTTTCCACTGTGATTCCACATTTGTCTCTCTCCCGCTCTTTATCGCCTCTCACTCTCTCAGTCCTACTTTGAAGGCATCAGTCTCTTAGTGCCTTTACTCCCTCTCCCTCCCTCGCTCTTTCTATCTCCCTCTCACTCTTTCCCTCTCTATCTTTTTCTCTCTGAAGGGCAGAAGGTGCCACGGAACCAGAGAGAAACTCATAAATCCCAGAGAGGGTACTGGCAGCAGCAGTGTGAGGGAACATATATATCGAGAAAGATGGACAGAGAGAGCGAGAAAGAGAACGAGAGTGTGAGAGTGTGAGAGAGAGAGAGAGAGAGAGAGAGATAGAGAGAGAGAGAGAGAGAGAGAGAGAGAGAGAGAGAGAGCAAATCTCAAACTTCAATTTGCAGTAATTCTGTTATCTGGTGAGGCAGGCCACATTTGGCCACGGCTCCAGATTTAGTGCAGTCTCCCCAGTCACCCGATTTTGTGGTGGTTTTTGTTTGTGTGTGTGGGTCTCTCCAGTGCTGTAATCCTAACGGGTTCAGGTTGTGACAGTAACATGGCAGCGTGGTGACATGTGGCTGTCATTAGCATTAGGAGACCCAGCAGGGTTCTAACTGGCATTTGTTTGAAGGAAGAGAGGCACAGAGAACCCATCCAACTGGTGTCCAAGCCCCTCAGTGTCCTAGTCCCTCACCAGTGTTCTAGTCCTAGCCCCTCACCAGTGTTCTGGTCCTAGCCCCTCACCAGTGTCCTAGCCCCTCACCAGTGTCCTGGTCCTAGCCCCTCAGTGTCCTAGTCCTAGCCCCTCACCAGTGTCCTAGTCCTAGCCCCTCAGTGTCCTAGTCCTTGCCCCTCACCAGTGTCCTAGCCCCTCACCAGTGTCCTAGCCCCTCACCAGTGTCCTAGTCCTAGCCCCTCAGTGTCCTAGTCCTAGCCCCTCACCAGTGTCCTAGTCCTAGCCCCTCAGTGTCCTAGTCCTAGCCCCTCACCAGTGTCCTAGTCCTAGCCCCTCAGTGTCCTAGTCCTAGCCCCTCACCAGTGTCCTAGCCCCTCACCAGTGTCCTGGTCCTAGCCCCTCAGTGTCCTAGTCCTAGCCCCTCACCAGTGTCCTAGTCCTAGCCCCTCAGTGTCCTAGTCCTTGCCCCTCACCAGTGTCCTAGCCCCTCACCAGTGTCCTAGTCCTAGCCCCTCACCAGTGTCCTAGCCCCTCACCAGTGTCCTAGTCCTAGCCCCTCAGTGTCCTAGTCCTAGCCCCTCACCAGTGTCCTAGTCCTAGCCCCTCAGTGTCCTAGTCCTAGCCCCTCACCAGTGTCCTAGTCCTAGCCCCTCACCAGTGTCCTAGTCCTAGCCCCCCAGTGTCCTAGTCCTAGCCCCTCACCAGTGTACTAGTCCTAGCCCCTCAGTGTCCTAGTCCAAGCCCCTTACCAGTGTCCTAGTCCTAGCCCCTTACCAGTGTCCTAGTCCTAGCCCCTCAGTGTCCTAGTCCTAGCCCCTCACCAGTGTCCTAGTCCTAGCCCCTCACCAGTGTCCTAACCCCTCATTCATTCACAGCACTGTGTCTTTTATCATCTAATTCTATAGAGATTCTTTATTACATGCCGTTTTGGTTGGCGATCTCCTTGCTGTCTATGACATGTGAGTGCCACCGCCCATCCTGTGTCGCGGCACACCTAACCAGGGTGGCAGAGAGGAGCCAGTGGCAGCTCCAGCAGCAGAGCGGTGCTTTCATCAGGTTAAACAGCCCACACAAAAGGTGTGACCTTCACATCCTCGCCACAGATAAATTAAGAGTATTTTGCTGGAGAGGAGGAGGAGAGGAGGCGGGGAAAGAGGAGGGGAGGAGGTGTGGAGCAGCTAGGCTGATGTACGGTTGGCCGGAGACACAAATCACATTACCTCCCACATTAATATTCAGCCCAAGCCTAATAGGTTGAGCATAAATACTCCCTGATCTCGTATATACTCACAAGAAATGTATCACCATAAGAAAGCCTTGCTTGTAAAGTAAACAAATTAATAATGTATCATCTGTATATAGGATTTCTGCAAAGAAACAACATTCCTGTTCAC
Organism: Hypomesus transpacificus; assembly: GCF_021917145.1. Taxonomy (NCBI): domain Eukaryota; kingdom Metazoa; phylum Chordata; class Actinopteri; order Osmeriformes; family Osmeridae; genus Hypomesus; species Hypomesus transpacificus. The sequence continues at coordinate 7,115,438 of NC_061064.1, read as the reverse complement.
CACCAGCTCGCTGCAGGTTGGAGGGTTGAATCTGTTAGTTTAAGAAGCAGTTCTGAAGAAGAAGAGTTCCACTCTCCAGTTTGGGGAGAGGGGGACCCAGAGCATCCTCTCCCCAGGGATAACTCACAGAGAGAGAGGGGCACGAGCTGGAACCTCCCTGGGCCTGGTGTGTGGGCGTGTGGGTGTGGGGGGGCAGGACATGCCGGGGCAATGTGCTGGAAAAACAGCCCACTGTGGAGAGTGGGTTATTGAAATCTTCTCAGGCAGGGTTGCTTTGAATGGGGGGAGGCGAGGAGGGGGGGAGGGGGTACAGCCAACCCTGACAGGAGTCTCTCATGACACCTCTGTGACTGAGTAATTCAACACTATCTCGTCCTGACACCACTTCTACCACAGTTTTACTGGGGGGTGCAGGTGGAACAGCTGCACCATCTCACACACACACACACACACACACACACACACACAAAACATCGACAGCACTCGCACGTACACACGCATAATACACACTTACACTTGCGACCGGGCACACCGACATACACACCCACATCAACAGTGCTCGCAGGTACGCGCGCAGAATGCGAACGTACTCACCCTTAAAAGCACGCGTGCACAGACACGCGCGCGCACACACACACACACAGGAGAGGTTGAAAAAGCTGGAAATGACAGTGTGCAAGCTGTGACGGTGAACATTAATGGGGAAAGCAGCTGTTGAATTAATGTGGCACATCTGGAAGGACCTAGGAGAGCGGAGCGGAGAGACAGACAGACCTCAGGAGGTATGCCAGAGAAGAAGAAATGGGAAGAACGAGAGCGACGGAGGGAGCGAGACAAAGAGAGAGAGCTATTGAGACAGATCGTGTGACCTTCAATCTGCCCTCTAGGCTCTTCGACAAAGTCCACGGTAGTTTACACTTGCATCGAGGTGCACCTGTAGATCATTACAATATCACCTGCTGCAGACGAATCGGGGCCCCACTGTGCTCGCGTGACCTCAGCTGTAAAAGCAGGTCTGCTTCAAGGCACTGCTCTCCTTCCTGGTGATCTAACACCATGAGTGACAGGTTTGGGGAGGATAACAGCTTGATTATCAGGGCGTGCACACTCTAGCTAAGCAGCGGTCTCAGCCCAATCCACCTGCTTGAAATCGTGGTTCATCTCTGCATGTCGGTTCTGACAGACAGTGCTACCTGAGGGGAACTTTCAAAGGGCAGCCCTGGCTGTGCTCCCTTCTCCACGGCTTCTCAGCCCTGGGACCATCGTCGAGGGTCTACTGATACCAGGCTGATGGGGGACCTCTTCCACACCTCTACCTTCCCATCAAGTGGAAGCTTTTCATTTCTTTTCATGGCCTTCAAAGCCACACACACACACACACCCAGACGCACTTTCCACGAGCCTCCAGTGGATATGTTTAAAGACAGCACTGTCTGCCTGTCTGTGCCTGTCATGTGGTCTTGAGGAGCAGCAGTGTGTGTGTGTGTGTGTATGTGTGTGTGTGTGTGTGTGATGGAACCATACACACAGGAGGTGGTCTGTCAAGAGCCTTCATCAAATTCCCGTTCACCTGCGCAAGGCATGCACCCGTCAACAAGAGACCAAGGGAACGGCGTGAGAGAGAGAGGCAGAGAGAAAGTTGCCACCTTCCCCACTAAAAGTACCATTCATGGATTAATGATATCTTCTAACTAGATGAAAACTAGGCACCGCCCATACAAGGACCTGATGAATACCAAACACGTGGTCGATGGTAAAATGAGTTATTCATGCTGATTGACAGAGAGCCACTTCTTCATGTGAGGTGCTCTTTTTTTACTGCTCTGTATTCCGTCAGTCCACCTCCATCTACTTAGTAGTCACTGCAGAAGTCTGAAGGCCTACAGCTCCCAGAACCCCCGTATTGGAGAGCGGGCGGGGGGGGGGGGGGGGGGGGGGAGGGGGAGGAGGAGACGTGTTTGTAAGGGAAAGATACCAAAGCATGGTCTCTGGATTAAGACGTAGCCAAGTCAATGTGGATAATCTGATGTCGGTTGTTTGAGTTCATTTTCTGTCGTGTGGCCTGGCTGGGGAGGGCAGCGGGACATGTTTTCAGGAGCGAACGCTGACAATAACTTGTAGAGTGGCCAGTATTCAGTGCTAGCCCGAGGCTGTGGATGCAGGAAGTGGAGCGCTCTCGTTCTCTTTCCCTCAGATATATTGCACCATCAATCCCCTGCAGCTGGATTCAAGCATAAATTAATCTGGAATAAATGGCCTCCCGCTTGACACATAATCACAGATTAGGCCTTGCCATCGGAGAATGATGAGTTCTTCCAGACTGGAGCGCTGTGAGGGGCTCTCCACCCACATTAACCCCTGGCAGTCTGGGTGCCCGGCCCCCTCTCCCAGGGCACCAAGTCTGACCTGAGCAAATCTGCAGGACATCTCCCTGAGGTGTGATCCTGACCGCAGGAGGCCTCTCCTAATGATGTCACTAATGAGGTGTTCATTACCGAGGCAACCCTCTCTGAACTGTGCCATATGTCATCCTGACGTTGACTTTGTCAGGACCAAACCCTGGCACAATCACTTCTATGACGGTGGAACAATAGGAACAATGCAAGAACATTTATGATAATGCCTAAATTGGACGGAATTCAAGGAAAATTCACACACGCCACACACATACAAAGAAAGACACACACACACACACACACACACACAATGACATGTCAACCAATACCTGAACCGGCCTATTACAAATCCCTCTCACTTAATTCACCAAATATGACCACACTGAGCCAGACCTAGACCACCAGCCATAAAACATTCTCTGTCTTGAGAAATTCTGCTGAGCGAAACACAATTAAAACAGGTGGGGATATTCGTCATCTTGATTTATTCCCGCGTTGTCACCTAATGCAATTTCCACTTGTTCACTTGAGCGAGTAGTTGAAAAAAAATGGCCGATCGACGACAGGAAGCGCCCCTCCTCCTCCTCCCCCCCCCCCCCTCCCTCAGATGAATGAATTGTCTTTCTTTCCCATCCATTTTTCTCAATTAAGCATTTGCAATTTGGAATGCTTCCCGGGTTCATGATCATTAAAACCTTTGCATGTTAGAGGAGGGTGTGGTGGAGAGCAGCATCAATTCAATTTCACAGCCTCCACAAGTACCTGCTCTGGTGCACGCAGACACACGCAGAGAAAAAGAGGGAGACAAAGAGAGAGGAAGGGAGAGAAAAAGACCAGCTGTCTTTAGCATTTCACACACCCTTAAGAGAACATTACCATGGCTGTATTGGATCCGCACCATAGACCTGGTGACCGAACGGAACCTGTTGTCATTTGGATTACAGGACACAGTGGTTCTGACCACCAGACTACTGTTGTATCGAGTAGAGAGGACTGCAGAGAAGAGCAGAGTGTCGTCCACATCGAGGTCCTTCGCAAATGGTCCTGACCTCGGCACTGAGCTCTGTAAAGCCGCCACCGGCCACGCTTCAGCAGTTAACATGATGTATTCAACTGTCGATAACAGCCACGCCGGGGATGAAAATCAATGCTGATATAATACACACGCATTAACATTGGACTAGCGAGGCAAGGCCAGGGCTGGACTTGTGAGAGGAGCAAAGCCCCGCTACGCAAATGCGCGACGGCCTTCTCGGCTAACAGTTAGCGTGTAGCTCCGTAGCGTGCTAGCCAGCCGAAGGGCCCATTTATAAAAGCTCTTTGTCATGCTAATCAGTAGCGAGCGGTTAGGGCCGAGAACCTGTAGCGTGATTGCAGAGTCACTCTGGTTAGCACGCTACATCACTAGGGCTTTCATTAGCGGGCCATGCTAACGTCTATTGACCGTCCAGCCAGGCAGGGGAATGAGTGATCATGGGCGCTGCCGCCTCTCCAATATCATCAGAGCAGGGGAGGGAAACACTCTACTCTTAATTAGATTCAGTCTCTGCTTGCCTTTATTCTGCTTCTCTTTGCTCTCTAGTCATCTCTGCTTTGCTGTGCTCTGCTCTGGTCTAGTCTGCTTTGGTCTGTCCTACTTTTGCTCGGCTCAGCACTGTACCGCACTGCTCTATACGCGTCTCACATCCTCAGTGGAATATTGTAGAAGCACTCGTCAGGCAACTCTTGGATCTCGGCTTGGAATTACTCACTGGACAGGAGGCCCACTCGGAACTCCAGTTCCCAGAAGTCACAGATAGTGCTTGGGCTTCACTCCAGCCATTTAGAAAAAGGCAGGGAGGGAGAGGTCCCATGGCTGGCGATGTGTGGGCCGTATTAACCACGAGACTAGAACCGCAATTGAGTTCCTATTAGGTCACTGTAATCTGTCGGTCAGGCAGTCCACCAAAATGCCCCCACCGTTTGGTGTGTGCCGTACTTGGCTGCAGCTATTCACGCTAGTTTTTCTTCTTCTACCCTCTCGCTATCGTCTTTGTCGTTCTTTGCTATCCTGACTCGGGGAGGTGCAGGTGTGTTTGGTGGAGGGGTAAGTAAGTGGCCTATCACTTTGCGTCCACAGGGACGGAGACAGCGTCGGTTGGCGACAGCGTAATGTGTCTGGTTCTCCTCACTGAGGGCTCAGTGTTGGTATTGAGCGCAATCACTCTGCTAACATGGAACCATTGATTTATACCTTCACCATTCCCCCCCCCCACCTCTCATCTCCAGCCCTCCCTCCCTCTATGTGTCTGTATGGCTGCTGTGGACCATCGAGGGAGAGGGACGTGTGTGTACTCCTAATGTTACTTCTGACTCACACTCACACACACACACACACACACACTCACACACATTCTTTCTCCCCTCCAGGTTTGATTAATTTGGCTGGTAACGCATGTGAGCGTAGCTATCGCCGACATCCAGATGTTCCACGGCCCTTTTGTCTGTGTCCCCACACACACTCGGAGCACACTCAGACATTCCACCCCGCACACACACCGGCTTTCATCTACCTACCTACAGCGGCAAATGTTAAACACTTGCACATACTGTTGTTTTGAGAATTTCTCCCTTTCTTTCTCGCCTCATTGAGCTGTGACTATCGCTTTGGTATCAAAAGAAGGCCAGTTGCACTCGGTTTTAAGATTACATCAGTGACTTTAGGGCATGTATCAAGGGGAAGGAGCGATTGTGCACAAACACAAGCGAACACACACAGCACATAAACACTAACACACACACACACACACAGACACAAGCATGGCAGCACAGACGCACAGAAGTGCGAGTGCAACACGTACAGCCAGTAAGACATCTCTATGAGTGGAGGGGGGGAGGGTGGAGGGGGGGAGGGTGGGGGGGGGGCACCTGAATCCAATTACCCATCTCTCCCCTCTGCGCAGCGGAATAAAACAAGTGTCTCTGACAGTGTGGGTTGACAGGGCCTATCAGTCTCCTCACCTCCGGACCTGTGCTTATCCCCACATCAGGGCTGCCCTCAGTTACCTCTCCCAACCTCCCCCAGCCCCCCTCCCCCGCCTCCCCCCAATCCCTGCACGGCTTCACCTCCTGCCTCAGGCACGGATACACAGCTCAGACAGAAGAAAGGGATGGAGAGAGTGAGATAGAGAACCATATAATGAGAGAGAGAGCGACAGAGACACAGAGAGAGAGAGCGAGAGAGCGAGAGAGAGAGAAACAACATGAGCTAAACAACAAGGCTGTTAGTATGGACGTACGGGCTCCCATGCAGCTTGCTGCCAGCATGGTGCCTGTTCTAGTCGGGGGGGCAGGGAGTGGACATGGACACACTACGCTGCGTAAACAAGGTTAGCTGGAGAGCGCTGGGCTCGCCGACTAAAGAACGAGACGAGCATCTTCAGTCTTGTCGGGTCTGTTTCATGTCCTGTGTTTGCATGGTGAAGCAGCGCACAGGGACAGCTGAGTACACACAAACACACACACACACTTATAGCCCGTGGTTATTTGTGTTTCTGAGCGTATGTGCCCCCTGTCTACGACAGTTGGCACTATTAAAACGTGCTCTCGAAACAAACAATTCCAGGCTGTCGCCTCTCGTGCCCTGAGAAGAAGGGGGAAAAAAAGTCGCCACGACAAAGAGCTCCATCAAAACCTATGACCTGGAGGAGCACGACGCGAAGGGTACGCCGCCGTCCTGGTCCCTCGTCCCTCTCTGCTGGATCGACCACGGCTTCCTGCCTGCTTCTCCACGGCTGTTCCAGAGAGGAGAGACGGAACCGAAAACACCAGGTTCATGGAGCCGTCCCAACCATGAGGAGACACCGCGAGCCTCCCACAAGTTTACCGAAGTGGACGTTTACGTTGTTTTACCTCACGAGAAAAAGCGTCGTACAAACGGCACGAAGGCAATGACAAAGTGCATTGAAAAGATGCGCGAGTGGGTCTGATCCTTGGGCAAGCTGAGGTTGAACCCTCGTAAATTAAGTACGGGAATGTGAACGTGGAGGATTCCGCAGTGACCAATCATCTGGACGCTCGACGTCTCAATCAGACCTTCCGGAAAACACCCCATAGCTGCAAATGTACGCATGCCTGGTAGGTACTTGGGACTGACAGGCAGATTGAAGCAGAAAAGGATCCACAGACTCCCGCCAACACGCCAGCACTCACACAGTTCGATCCTCGGGAGCACAACCGCACACGCAGAAACACACACGCGTGGATATCGATACACTGAGACACATGCACGATACACTGAGACACATGCACGCTCACGTATTCTGTCCTACACACTCTAACACACTCTCTCTCTCTCTCCCTCTCTCTCACACACACACACACTCGGGGACACAGCAATTAGGGAAGTTGTCTACACAGCATCCTTGCAGGGGTTTTATGATTAGAGGGTGAATAGCGGACTGGGCTATGAAGACCACTGCTTCCGTTAATTGATTTATCACCCCTGGTCACGGGGCCCGGAGCTTTCTATTGACTAGATGATGGTGCCACTTACACATCTCGATATGAAGGCATGGGAAGCGACACCCGAGAAGGGCTCTCCTTGTTCTCCCCTCTCTTATTTCATCACACGTCACCTCTGTGTATGTGTACGCATTTGTGCGTCGGGTTGCCATGTGGTAAATGCTTTTGATTGGTGGAGAGTGGGCTGCGCCGCGTCCAGGTAAAAATAGTGACTGTCACTCCAGACGGCATGATGACGGAGAGAGGTGGAGGGCGTGTCTGCTGCGCGTGTGTGATGCGTGGCGATAGGATGTGTGTTTTTTCTCCGGGGCACTTTGTGGGTCGTTCCAACACAAAGCTTGTTTATCCGGTGCTGATGGATAGGCATGCGACTGCCGCACTCAGATCACAGCGGAGGAGAAAGGCTCTGCTGAAAACCTTCTCTTTCTTTGAAGTTCTTTCTCTATGTACTGTATTTATCTCTCTCCCTCTCTCTCTTCCTATACCTATCCGTCTCTTTCCCCCCCTCTTTGTCATTCACAAACACACACATTACACTGACTAGCTGAGCAAACATGATCATTGTTATACTACTGTGACGTTGTTCACCGCCTCCATGTTTGACTGCACATGTCAGAATGTGTGGGGAGAAGTTTGACAGGGTGTGTGTGTGTGTGTTTGTGTGCACCGCCTCAAATATCCACCAGAACAGGGTGTGTGCGACTGCGTGTGTGCAGGGCTGATTCCGAGCGACAGGGTGTGTGTTTGATATCGGAAAGGGTGACGTGTTGTAGCCGTGGGTGATCTGGCCATGTTGTCGCGCGAGGTGTGTGCGTGACTGTGTGTGGGAGCGTGAGCGTGTATGAGAGAGTGTGCGTGTGTGTGCGCAACGGGAGCTCAGGTGAGGGATTGCTTGATTATGTGTGCGCCCAGGTGGTTTGTGCTTGGGAAGGAGACATGCAGGAGATGACAGGAGTTTCTGTGTTTTGGGGGAACAGATGTGACAGGGTGCGTGTATGAAGACGGAGGAGTGGGACGCAGGCTCACTTGACCGACTCATAGATACGTCAGCTTGTGAGTGTGTGTGTGTGTGTGTGTGTGTGTGTGTGTGTGTGGCGAGCGGTCTGGACCACAGAGGGGTTAGGATATGGGCTAACCCACCATAGTCCTTGCCCTGAACACACACACACACCCGCACAAACCCCATCCCACACAAACACACACCCAATCTCACCCCCACAGCCTGCAGGAGTGTGGGAGGAGGGTGGGATCCTGGCGGAGGGGAAACCAGAGAAGCCAGAGAGGGGGGGGGGGGGGGTTTCCCTCGCCCGGCACCCCCTCCAGGATATATGGCTCCGCATCAAACACACCCTAACCACACAATCAGCTCCCATTATTTACCCCAACGCCCTGCTTCCTATAGAGCAGGGCCTCCCAGGGAGCCCGCAAACCCCCAGCACAGCCAGGGTGAGGGGACGCCCTGAACCAGCAACGGCTGACTCATTCACAGCAGCAGGGAGGGGAAGATGTGGCTGAGTCGCGCCGACCAGACTAAGGGACCGGCCTGTTAGATGTTCGCGGAGCAAACAGGAACTCAGATACAGACAGTGTTGTGTGTGCGTGTCGTGTAAACAGGTGCATCCTGTTTGCGAAGTGTGCAAGCACCAAATCAGAGACCGACCCGCGTCCCACATCAATGCAGCTCCGACATTCAGCCAAGTGTGCCTATGTGTGTGTTGCCTTAAAGAAAGTCAACTTATTTTGCGTTTCATCATCCATTTGCTAATCCACAGTCTGCTAATCGATTGTCAGACAACCAGACAGGGACCCAGATGAATACACAAGTTTAACTCCGTTCTAACACAATGAACAAAACCAAGTTCTGATCAATAATTCAAGCCTTGGAGAGGCTTCTGAATGGCTAAGCTGACAGGGCGAGGGTGGGAATCGATGTATTGAACCCCAGGTAATATTTAGTTCTCCTTTTGCAGTACTGTGAGTGTGTGCATGTGTGTATGTCCGGGGGGGGGGGTGGATTTGTCATCAGTATTAGGCGAGGCCCAGTGATTATCAGCTGAGATGTGATCTGTCTGATCCTCCCGAACTGCAGGGGGCAAATATCCCTCAGGTGGGCTATCAGGTCCCATCTCTCCTTAGAGGGTAAATCCTCTCTCTCTGCCCTCTATCTCTGCCTCTTTAACCCGTCTGCCCTTCCCTTCCTCTCTCTCCCTCCGTGTCTCTCGGTGGAAAGAGCAGGGAGGTTCAGGTTGCAGGCGGGTGGGCATGAGGAGGGTGACATCATCTCTTTGCCAGCCTTATTGTGCCCAGGGTGGGTCATAACACACACACACACACAGAGGGAGAGAGAGTGGGAGAGAGTGAGAGACAGAGAGAGAAAGACAGGGAGAGAGACAGAGAGAGAAATACAGAGAGACAGAGAGAGAGAGAGAGAGAGAGAGAGAGAGAGAGAGAGAGAGAGAGAGAGAGAGAGAGAGAGAGGAAGGAGAGAGAGAGAGGAAGGAGAGAAAGAGAGAGAGAGATTATACAGGCCACCATGGAGTTCTGAGTACAGCTAATTAAACACAAACTATCTCTCTCTCTCTCTCTCTCTCTCTCTCTCTCTCACACACACAGTGGGGAAGCACTTTTATCTGTGAATGTGTGTTTGTGCCTGAGAGAATGGGCAAGTCTTTTTTTTCTCTTTTCACTCGCTCTCTCTCTTTCACTCTCTCTCTCTCACTGTCTCTGTGTGTGGTGTGTGTGTGGTGTGTGTGGTGTGTGTGTGGTGTGTGTGCGGCGCACGCCGCAGCGTGGGCCTGCGTTTGAGCGGCGGCAGCAGTCGTCTCCCAGAGAGAGAGCAGAGCGGGGCCCAAACATGCCATCTCCAGCTGATGTCTTCATCCAGCCAGACTGAGCAGGCACTGACAGCCTGCCTGCCGAAGCTCTCACCCAGGCAGAACACACGCACGCACTCGCACGCTTGCACGCTCTCACGCACGCTCACATTCACTCTCGCACACACACACATACCCCAAAACACACACACACTCACAAAACCCCAAACCGCCCCCCCACCCCCGCAAGGGCAATCATTCCCAGCATCAGTGGAGAGTTAATTGGTTTGAAAGGAACTAGGTGTGACGGAGCAGGGGTTGGGGGTGGTTTATCCCAGAGCGTCCTGTCCACCTGCAGAGATCCCCTCCACTGTGCAGGAACCACTGTAGCCCTCTCCTGACCTCCACTGACAAGGGCGAGGACAAACCTCCTCCCCCAGCCTCATAACCTCCTCCGACAGCCTGACGACGGCATCCTTCACGGTATTCTATCGACGACAGGAAATGCTACGGAGGGTATTTCCAACTACTAGCCCACGTCAAAGATAAACCCGCCCTGTGTTGCAGGCTGGGTGATAACCTCGTCCTTAATGGAGGCCTTAACGGAGATGGCGGTCAACTCTCCTGGTCTCTTCAGAGGCTGGTCTTGGTCATGAATGCCGACGGATGGCCAGGGGAGGCCAGGAGAGGCCAGGGGAGGCCAAGGAGGCTGGCAAGTTTTGATAAACTAGAGTCCACAAAGATATTATGGCTACCCATTGTATACTACCTGAGGCCCCTCTCCCACAGCTGAGCTACCAATGTCATGTGAATAGACGAGTGACTGAGGCAACCAGTATCTACAACACAGCAAAACACACATGCATGCACACACACACGAGTACCACAGCCCTGCACGCACTGCATTCCTATCCCCGTAGCAGCGGTGACACACATCAGCCAATCCACCACTGCATCGAGCCTGCATTTCAATTAGCGCAAACAATTAATTCATGATTGATGGCCCATTGAGCAATTAGATATCTGGGGAGGGGGGTGGGGTGGGGTGGGGGGGGGGGGGGGGTGGTAAACTGTCATGGCGGCATGGATCCCTCTCGTTCCCCCTCCACCAGGCCTGAGTGTGTGGGGCGCTGCAGAGGAGCATCTGATTAGCCGGCATCTCCTCTAATAGAGTCACACTGCACCAATTAGAGGAGGGAGGCAGTGTGCGTGGATATACTGAGCTCATTAGAGAGACAAAAACACAGCACTCTCGCGGGACGTAAGATTAATGGTAGCTCCCATATTGCATATACGGGGCACATTTGCAAGCAGGCGTGCACACACACACGCATATATATATACACATGCCTGTACACTATGGCCCTGAATGTGTAGTGCACTCTGCTGTATATGGTTTACACTGTCGATGCCACGATGCAGACAGGGGTTGAGCAGTTTGAAAATATAGTTGTGAAATCTTTATGGTGTCTTCAGGAGAGAGAGAGAGTGAGAGAGCTTACCTAAATGCATGCACACACCCAATACACACACACACACACACACACAGGGCTGTTAACAAGAATGGTCCAGTAGCCATCATACCCAAGAGTGGCACTAAGAAACACCTGAAACCATAGAACAATAAAGAGAGACTGTCGAGACATTAGGACTAATTGAGGGGGGCGGTATACTACATGTCGTATTTCCACATCTTGCCCTCTTACCACTCAGGATGCAGAGAGTTCCACCTGCTAGTTTCTCCCTGTAGTCTCTTAATCTCTTAGTCCGGAGCCTCTCTGGAGTCACACAACACATTCTCATTTCATACGTCTTCGTCTTCGTCTATTAGTGGGAATGGAGGAAGAGAGAGAGAGAGACAGAGAGAGAGAGAGACAGAGAGAGAGAGAAAAATGGCAACTAAAAAGCAAAAAGGAAAACATTATTCAGATATGTCGCTTTTCAGTTACGCTCTCCTTTCAGTAACCATTTGATGAGATAGTAATTGGTTCTACATCCCTTTTTCTTTTAGGGCTTGACAGTGAAATAACAAAACCTGTCTCTCTCTCTCTCTCTTTCTCCCTGGCCTTTTCAACATTTCAGACGAACAGTTTTCCATGGCCAACACTTTTCAGATGACTTTGCTGACAGCTCACTACCGGACGACATACAACCATTGTGTGGAAAAACTCCCGCTGTTCCAAACAACAAAGACAGAGCGAGAGCCAGAAAAGACAAGGTCCTGACAGCTCTTCTAACTGCGAGGACCTTAAAGGGGTTTGCAATGTGGTTTTCTAAGCAAGGCTGTGGCAGGTTATCATTTGATTTCAAACAGTCATACTTCTTTCAAACTAACAAAAAAGAAAAATCGCACCATGATGTGAACGTCGCCACCAGGGTTGTAGTGCTGGCATTTTCATAAAGGACAGGATCGCATTTGAAATGATCCAATTGTGGAATGATACCCATGTGGAATAATGTCACAGGATTATGACACATATGCCCCCCCCACCTCACCTCCCTCAATTGTAAAACAATCCGTTTGATGTGCCGTGACCTCTCTCGAATGACCTCTCGGCTGGAACATGCAACCCCCCCCACCCTTCATGCCACCGCAAGGAGGACTGAGTGTGACAGCCTTGCTGGTAGAGCCTCTGTCTCTCTGTCTCTCTGTCTCTCTGTCTCTCTCTCTCTCTGTCTCTCTGTCTCTCTGTCTCTCTGTCTCTCTGTCTCTCTCTCTCTCTCTCTGTCTCTCTCTCTGTCTCTCTCTCTCTCTGTCTCTCTCTCTCTCTGTCTCTCTCTCTGTCTCTCTCTCTGTCTCTCTCTCTGTCTCTCTCTCTCTGTCTCTCTGTCTCTCTTGGCTCTGGATCTGCTGGAGGGATTAGTGGCATGATGTCGCTCTAATCACACATCACGTTAATAGGGATTGTTATCATTTAAGCTCCGTCTGCAGTGTCGCTATACCAGTCCAGTATGGACGAGGCAAAGGGAAAGAGACATTTGGAACCGTGATGCCACGCGTGCATCTTTGTGTGTCCATGCGTGTGCGTCCGTGCGTGCGTGTGTGTGCGCGCCCATGTGTGTGAGCAGGCTGTGACAGATTGAGAGTGCTGGGCCACTGTGAGGCCCTGATGAGTCGAGGCATCACTCCTGTTGCTTCAGCTGGGTGGGAGTTACCCACCAGCATGAGACACACAGCCAGCTCTGCCCTCAGGCCACACGACAGTGATAGGGAGGGTGAAGGGGGAGGGGGAGGGAGGAATAGCCCACTTTGATTTTAGCCGTTTGTTTAGCAGATTGGAAGATTTGCGTCAATTAGATTTGTCCTCTGACTGCAAACCACTTTTCCTGGCTTTGAATAGCTGCTGTACCAGAGAGAGAGCAGGTCGTACGAGATCACTTTGTGTGGAAGAGGAGGAAGAAGGAGTAACGGGAAATACTTTACAAAAATATGTCATGGCTATAAGATTATTCCACTATCTAATTTGTCTTGTGTTTTTTAGCTTTGAGCCCAGTTTAACCAACTTTCAGCCCTTCACTAGCCCCTGAATGAGATTATACCTACAATTTTCTCTGTACAACACAATACATTTGGAGAAAGATTGTAGAGGTCTATTCAAGACAACAGTATTGACTGTCGGACTGAAGATCTTTATTTTTCATTCGAATCCATTTCACTTCCCTAAAGTGGACTCGCTCTCTATCCCACGGCTCCTGACAAACTACAGATCCCAGGGCTCGCTCCTGACAAACTACAGATCCCAGGGCTCGCTCCTGACAAACTACAGATCCCAGGGCTCAGGCGATGCACCCTGCAGCCCAGAGTCATGTCAGGTCTGACAGCTTGCTTCTGTCTCAGACAAGGCCCAGGCTCAGTGAGTGACACATGGTGCACTTGAGGTTTGGGCCCTCTGGAATATTCCATATCAAATGAAACACTCCGTCTCGGCCGTCTCTGCACTGAAAGTTGTCTCTGCAAACAAAGGATGTTTGAATCAAACTCAGGAGACCAAGAAAGATCATGAAGGAGTTTAGGGCTGTCGAGTGAGAAATAAAACGGCCGAATATGTTTCTGTAGATCTCTGTGGAAGGCCAACTCCTCCAGACCGAGAACCCAGTCTCAGTTTGACGCGACATTACCCCTCGTCTGGGATTCTCATTTGTTTTCATGTTTCTAGGCGAAGAGTAGAGCGGGACAGATTGAGTGATTAATCCCATGGCAGGGACAACAGCACTGATGAGCACTACATCAAGCCTCCCACCCACCACCATCACACACACAATAATCATCATCCACAATGTGACCGTGACTGTCGTCCATCTCAACCCCGCACTCCGCCTCAACGGCCTGTTAATCTGCTCATCGCAATCTGTATGGGGGAGTTCAAAACAGACAAACCTTACACACAAACACACACAAGCAGGGCCGGTTATAATGCGGGTGAGGGGGTGGAAAACGTGAGCTCATCCGGCAGTTAGGGTTAGGATCTCTCTCCCTCTCTCTCTCTCTCCCTCTCTCTCTCTCTCCCTCTCTCTCTCTCTCCCTCTCTCTCTCTCTCCCTCTCTCTCTCCCTCCCGCTCTCCCCAGGAGCAGACTGGGGGTGAGTTTGTCGCGTTAACTAGAACGTGGTGGCTGGAGGAAGGGGCTGGGCTGCAGTCTGAGAGCCTGAGAGCCTGGTCGACCCTCTGAGGAGAGAGAGAAGGAGAGAGAGAGAGAGAGAGAGAGAGAGAGAGGGGGAGGGAGGGAGAGGGAGAGGGAGAGAGGGCTGGATGACCCTCTGAGGAGAGACCGTCGGGAGGTCTTCTCAGGACGGCTGATAGCATCTCCAGCGCTGGTGAGGTGTGATACCCGACTGCAAATAACCTCATGGAGGAACGTTCATCTCTCTCCTCCCCCACCTCTCCGCCTCTCTCTCCTTCTCTCTGTTTATGTCTCTCTCTCGTTCCTTTTTCTCCCCTTTTACTCTCTATGCCACAAATAAACATCTGTTGTTTGGGATAAAGACATGCCGGAGTGTGTGCGTGCGTGTGTGGATAGAGTGAACCGACCAATGAGAGAGAGAGAGAGAGAGAGAGAGAAAGAGAGAGAGAGTGTGCTACAACTTGAAAACACCGTGCACAGTGTGTGCGGCGTTCCGGGCCGGGGTGTGTGTTGGAGACAGGGACGGGGAAGAGGAGAAGGAGGAGGGGGAGTGGAGGGGAACCTGTGACTACCGTCTTTATCGCGTCAACGACAGAGATGCTTCTCGGAGACGGAGTCTCGTCGTGCTGAGTGCCACATCTAAAACAACAACCCTGCAGAGAAACACACCCTCTCTCTCTCTCTCCTCTTCACACACACACACACACAGAAACACAGCTTTCATCACCCCAACAGCTCCTATTAGTTGCTGGCGATCTTTCAGACGGGGGATATTGTCCATGGATAGATGGATCTGTGAGCTGGCTGGCTCGAAAAGGGCTCGGTGGTCCAGCCATCCGATACACATGCACAGACTGCTCTGACGGTGCCACAACGCCACACTCACACTACAATCGGTTGGTGCGTGTGTGGGAGAGAGAGAGAGAGAGAGAGAGAGAGAGAGAGAGAGAGAGAGAGAGAGAGAGAGAGAGAGAGAGAATAATGCACACATATTCATCCTGGCCTGTGTAGCTCAGACAGACACAGTGAGCACCATGAGAGAGAAGCCAAACACGTGTTGACAGGTCCGATCACATCGAACAGCGACAGCGATGAATCATGCCTGCCTTCTCATCAACCACTCACAGGCCACTTTGGGGAATTACCAGGATCAAGACCTCCTCTTAAACTTAACTGGAGTACATCGATACGTGGAGGGTGAATGCCAATCACAATGAATGACAGGTATTGAGGGGGATTTGTATTGTAAGGGGCGGGGCTTTACTTGATTTGGGTCACATGTGGGGGCGGTGACTGTTTTGTGCCAATCGGAGCCGGAGTCCTGGCTGTAACTTGGCAAAAGGAATAAACTGTGAGGCATTCTGAGATGGGCCTCATGTAATATGCATGGACACAGGGCTGAGTGAGATGAGCGTGTGTGTGTGTGTAGGGAAAATAAGAGAGGAGAACACACACACACGTTCTAGCTGAAACACCCTCCTCTCTGTTTGTTTCTACTGAAGACATTTCATTCAATCTGTGGTTCATGTTTCATAATAACCTCTAGGTAGCATCCTTGGAAAATGTGGTTGATTCCAAGAGAGGACATGAAAGATTTAAAGCTCTTTCTCCCCCCTCTCTCCCTCCCTCTCCCCCCTCTCTCCCTCCCTCTCCCTCCCTCTCCCTCCCTCTCCCTCCCTCTCTCTCTACACAACTTCTGGTATTTATAGGTCTGCACAATGACAAGAGTCAGACTCAGCAGTCCTCCGTGACGTTAGCAACGTGTGAATAAGTGTGTGTGTGTGCGTGAGTAAGAATGCCTTTGTGTCGTGAGGGTTTATATATGCTCGCATCTGTGTCTTCCATACAGTCACGCACAGTTTAATATTGTAGAGTATATACAATGTTACAACAGTTCAAAATGGCTGTCCAGGATGACTGTGGTTGGAAGCTGTCCTTTAATGACTGAGGAAAATATGCAACGCACATGGAACAGCAGTTTTCAGTGCATTTGTCAGCGCAT